>NC_057805.1:467059370-467087295 GCF_018294505.1 Triticum aestivum | reverse complement strand
ATCCTCGTCCACGCCTTCCACGTCGTCCTCCTCATCCTTGTCACCCCCTCCTCTTCCTCCATCACATCTACCCCCACTGGATCAACTCCCTGCATGAGCTCCGACGCATCCCCCTCCACTTCCTCCACCTCCCCAATCTCCTCCGGCCCCGGCGAGTCCGGAGACATGCCTGCTGCGACCCGAGAACCGCGCCTCGAACGGATGTCCTCCTGCAACTGAAAGCGACGCTCGGGAGTAAGCATCGCATAAGTAGTTATCTTGTGCCAAACCATGGCGGGGAACGTCACAAACAAAAAGAGGAAGATGGGTGATTTCCTAAGATTGCCGGCGAAAGAGGGAGAAGGAGGATGATGTCTAGTGGTGGCGGACGCCGCTCGGCTTAAATAACTCCTTCTTGACCTCGGGCGACGGAACGGTGACACGCGGCGTTCACTTCACCGACGGATGAGACGGCCGTCGGTCCTTTTGGATTCCGCAGCGCTGACACGTGGCGTTCACTCTATTAAATACCTCCACCTCCTCCAGAACGGCGTCACCGGAGGAAACGCATGTCGGACCCTTGGGTTTCTGGAGCGGCGTTCACACCGAATACGAGGGGACGCCCGTCGAACGGTGGGGTTTCTGCAATCAACACATGAATGTTACTCCGTGTAACGCATAACCGTGCCTCTACTGACTTCATAGTTGTGCCTTTCAGTGCGAACGATTCAACAGAATCATTTGGAACACCAAGACAAACTAACATCACTCTACACAATGCGACACCGTGCCTTCCTGGGACCCATAGTGGTGCGAAGAATATACCACACCAGCGTCTCTAGAATAGGCCATTACGTGCTTCACAGAGTAAACAGTGGGTATTCACATCTGAACCAATTCCGCTGGGTCTCCCCAATTAAACAACCTTTGTGCGCTGAACGGCGGTGCCTCTCCGTCTGATCGAGTGGACGGAATCATTTAGAACACAAACACACGGGAGCGTGACTCTATATTATAGGGCAGCATGCCTTTTAGCGCTTCACGCCCGTGCCTGTGACCCTTAACACTGCCACGAACGTCCACGCCATCATCAGTGCACAAGTCATGTCGCTACCTGGTACAGAACTGTAGTTGTAGTCACTTAACGCTCGTGCTTCTAATAAAAGAAGCGCCACACAGAGCCGTGGCTTTTAAAAACATTACGGTTTTAAACACCTCGACTCTGGAACCGGCCACTCGCAAAGTAAACATTTAGCGTTAACACCTAAACCCATTCCGCTTTGTTTCCACAATAAACTTACGAAACGTGACTCTCCGACACACCCAACCATGCCCTAATGGCATTCATGTCGGTGCCTCTTCTTCTGACTGAGTCAACGGAATCATTTCGAACAAAAATACATGCGAACGTGACTCTACATAAAACCACGCCATCTGGAACACCAAGACAAACTAACGTCACTCTACACAATACCACGCTGTGCCATTAAACACCTCACGCCATGCTTCTAATAAACGAAGCGCCACGCAACTCAGCGCAGAGCCGTGGCTTTTAAAAACAAGGAAATTACGCTTTTAAACACCTTGACTCTCAAACCGGCCACTCGCAAAGTAAACATTTAGCGTTAACACCTAAACCCATTCCGCTTTGTTTCAACAATAAACTTACGAAACGTGACTCTCCGACGGACCCAACCATGCCCTGATGGCATTCATGTCCGTGCCTCTTCTACTGAACTAGTCAACGGAATCATTTCGAACACAAATACAGGCGAACGTGACTCTACATAAAACCACGCCATCTGGAACACCAAGACAAACTAACGTCACTCTACACAATACCACGCCGTGCCTTCCTGGGACCCATGACCGTGCGAGGAATATACCACACCAGCGTCTCTCAAATAGGGCATTCCGTGCCTCATAGAGTAAACAGTGGGTGTTCACATCTGAACCAATTCCGGTGGGTCTCCCGAATTAAAGAAAGAACACGGTGCCTTTGTGCGCTGAACGCCCATGCCTCTCCATCTGATCGAGTCGACGGAATCATTCGGAACTCAAACACACGGGAAAGTGACTCTATATTATACGGTAGCATGCCTTTTAGCACTTCACGCCCGTGCCTGTGACCCTTAACACTGCCACGAACGTCCACGCCATCGTCAGTGCACAAGTCATCGTCCGCGGCTATATTCACTTCACGTCCGTGCTTCTAATAAAAGAAGCGCGAAGTAACCCAGTACAGAACCGTGGCTTTTAAAAACAAGGAACTTACGCTTTTAAACAACTCGAATCTCGAATCTCACAAAGTAAACAGCCAGCGTTAACATCTAAACCCATTCTGCTTTCTTTCCATGATAAACGTACGAACGTGACTATGCGAAAGACGAAACCATTCCCCCATGGGATTCACCTGTGTACGTGCCTATTTTTCTCAACGAGTCAACGGAAACATTTCGAACACAAATACAGGCGAACGTGACTCTATATAAAACCACAACATGAATCTATGGGATGCAAGCCCGTGTCTGTGACCCGAAACACTGCAACACAGAAAAGCCACGAACATACACGCCTTCATCAATACACAAGTCATTACAATACTAGGTTCACAACCATGGATGCAGAGATTTCACGTCCCGTGCATCATAAGTAATGGCGCCTAATTACAACGATACTCGAAACCAAAATACATTTTGTTAGCAAGGTAGATGACAGAGAAATTTCACAAGACAAGGTAAGAAACTCCACTCCACTGCTTAACAACACCAGACGCACACAACAGCCAGGGACGCTGCTGTATACCTAGTCCCCACCGACCTTGTTGCTGGTTTGCTCCCGGCGCAGTTCATCAATCTCCTTCTTCAGCGCCTTCATATTCTCGTCATGTCGCTTCACACCTACGGCCGATTCCTGCAACGACTGGATGTGCTCTCTATGGAGATTTCTCGTCTCAGCCGTAATTTCTACGATCCTGGCATTCGCCTTCTCCAAATCTTCCTTTGTTTCCTCGCAATGCTCTTCCACGCGTAGGTGATCTCCAGCAGCTGCTCGTACGTTTTTTCAGCCTTTGGAAGTGAAACCAAAGTATTCATCTCATCGACCAGGTTATTGAGAGTAACTAACAAGGACCTCACAGCACTTGCCGTCGCCGCCCCGCTCACCATTCCCTTCTCTTTCGAGCCACAGCTGCTCCCCAATTCTACAGCAGGGGACTTCTGTTCAAGACCATGACGCAGACTAACCCTACCTACAACTGACTGTAAATCAGTATCAGCAAGACACACCCACATCAAATTAGGAGTCAGCTGACCACAATAATTCATGTTTCACAAACTAAATCAAAGCAGCCGAAAGAAAGAAAAAACGAATGATGGAGAAGCAGAAACAGGGTGAACTTACAGACGAGGAACCCTCGCGAGCCGGGATCTCCTCCCAGCGCACGGCAGTCCGGAGTAGTCTCCTTCTGCCCAGCCATGGCGGAGATGGTCAGTGAATAGTGATGAGCAACATGAGTGGAAGGCCTGGCGGCGGACGAAGGGAGGAGTAGAATGTGGCTAGGGTTTCGAGACCCCGTCCTGCTTAAATAGCCGGAGCCTGGCCTCGGGCGACGAGCTAGAGCAGCGTCACCGGAGGAGACGCCCGTCGGACCATTAGGTTTCTGGAGCGGCACCACGTGGCATTCACTCCCGAGGTACGAAGAGACGCTCGTCGAACCATTGGGTTTCCGCGATAAACGCACGGATGTGACTCTTGGTAAATCATAACAATGCCTCTTCGCGCTGCACGGATATGCCTGCCGTTGCGAACGGTTCAAGGGAATCATTTGGAACACGAAAACAACACAACGTGACTCTTCACAATACCACGCCGTCACTTCCTGGGACCCACCACCGTGCAAAGAATACACCACAGCAACTTCTCTCGAATAAGCCATTCCGTGCCTCACCGAGTAAACAGTGAGTGTTCACACCTGAACCCTTTCCGCTGGGTTTCCGCAATTAAAGAAACGAACGTGACTGTGAGTAAGACCAAACGATGCCTTTCCGCTAGGTTTCCATCTGATCGAGTCAACGGAATTATTCGGAACGCAAACACAGACGAGCGTGACTCTATATAACATCACACCATGCCCGTGCCTCTCCATCTAATCGAGTCCACGCCTTTATCGAGTAATATACGAAACATCAAGAAAGAAACGTGACTGTGCTTTTGAAAACAAGGAAACAAGCTTTTAACAACAGAGTCAATAGTAAGTGTTGGCGTCTCAACCCATTCCGCTGGGTTAAAGAAACGAACATGACTGTGCGTAATGAAAAGCTATGCCTCACCGGCCGTCCCTCTCCTTCTGATAGAGTCTGACGGAAGCACTCGGAACAAAAACACAGGGGAGCGTGACTCCATATTATACGGCAACATGCCTCTTAGCGCTTCACGCCCGTGCCTGTGACCCTTAACAGTACCACGAATGTCCACGCCATTGTCAGTACACAACTAATGTCACTGCCTGGTACAGAACCGCGGCTGTATTCACTTCACGACCGACACTAACAAGCGACATCCATGCCCAGAGCCTACTCATCTACATGTACCAACGAACGAAACAACACGACGACAATGCAATGCATAAATGCTTTACAAATTCATGTAAGTACAAAAGGCCACATGCCCCAACGCAACGAAAAAACACAAGCTTCAAGCTCTCTGCCTACACTCCAGCAACGTTCTTGATCGGCTGGTGGGCGAGCGCATCCTCAATCTGCTTCTTCGTCGCCTCATGACCTTCCTTCACAGCAGCATACGAATCCTCAACCAGGCTCTTGTACTTGACGAGGACCTTAGCCTTCTCATCCATAAGCTGCTCCACTTCGCCCGACAGCTTCTGCACCAACGCATGGCTCTGCTCATACAGATTCTTCCAGAGGGCGGCCTCCTGGTCCTTCTGGTGGAGCTCTTTGAGAAGCTTCTCATTCTCACACAGAGATCGAAATATGAGCTCAGTGAACTTCTCCATAGAGGCATTGCTCTGCTGCACCAACTTCCCCAGGCGAGCGATGAACTGC
Source organism: Triticum aestivum (assembly GCF_018294505.1). Taxonomy (NCBI): domain Eukaryota; kingdom Viridiplantae; phylum Streptophyta; class Magnoliopsida; order Poales; family Poaceae; genus Triticum; species Triticum aestivum. The sequence goes on along the minus strand of NC_057805.1, from coordinate 467,082,253 downwards.
TGCTACTTAATTAGCTCATCGAGCACGTCGTCGCTGGCTAAGGAATTCAGTACTGCCATCTTGCCGAGATCGTCTCCATGGCGAATGCGCTTGTGGGAGGATTCGCCTCCATGCAAGAGATCGTTGGACACCTGGGCAACGACGCAGGATATCCCTGCCGCCGCTACAGCGTAGCGGCGGCACCTCTCCCTTCTTTCCGCGGCTTTGGTCCTTGCTGCGTGGTTGCTTGAACACCCAGAACCCCTCTTACCTGCCATGGCGCAAGCAAGGAGCTACTAGCTAGAAAGAGGTGCCTGTCTCTGGAGAATTGTGGACGTGGATTGTTCCATGAGTAGGTACCTTTTTATAACACATGCACACCGGTCAGACGGTCAAACAGAGTAACCGACGCCTCGAATTCTCACAATCTCTCTTAAATACCTCGAACTCTGCATGCCTGGGAAACACAAGTACTATCATTTCGTCTCCCCGTGCGTTCGTCCACACTACAACCACTCAACTTCTTTCAAATGGTCCGTATATATTCAATAAAAAACATCTCAAACACAGTTAACTTACTGTGTACGTCTGTCTGTATTCCAGGGAAATTACTGTCAAATTCATACTATTATCCATTGCCATATTTTTTTGAAATGATATTTATATCAAAATCTTACTATATCCGCGAATTAACTTGCACGCTTCTCGAGGTGACACCTTAGTGAAAACGTCCGTAACACACGCAGGCACGAATGTGACGCGCTTTAATAACAAACAGTGCCTCCCTGGAACACACCACCGCGACTCTCCACAAAAAAGGAACGAGTTGACAAGGAAAACATTTCCATACAAAGCGTCAGTAGTCTGCCTGTTGCATTAGCAACACGGTGCCAACTCGGCTTCACTTCCATGCACCTCACAGTGACTCGCCAGAGAAAATGCATGTAACACACGCGTGGACAAACGTGACTCTGGCTAATAACAATACTTGCCTCCGCCGTTTTCACGTCCATTCCTCTCCAAAAGAACGAGTGAGCGGAATCATTTGGAAATACCAAAAGCATACAACCGTGGTAACTTGACTCTCACCAATGCGTTAACATGCTTCGCATGAGTTCATGTCCATGCCTCTCCAAATGAACTGGCGAGCGGAATCGTTTGGAACACAAAGAACCATGAAACGTGACTCTCTCTAATAATAAGCAGTGCCTCCCTGGAACGCACCACCGGGACTCTCCACAAAAAAGGAAGGAAAACATTTCCGTACACAGCGCCAGTAGTGTGCCTGTTGCATTAGCAACACAGTGCCAACTCGGCTTCACTTCCACTCATGTAACACACGCGTGGACAAACATGACTCTGGCTAACAACAATACTTGCCTCCGTTGTTTTCACGTCCATTCCTCTCCAAGAGAACGAGTGAGCAGAATCATTTGGAAATACCAAAAGCATACAACCGTGGTAACTTGACTCTCACCAATGCATTAACATGCTTCCCATGAGTTCATGTCCATGCCTCTCCAAATGAACTGGCGAGCGGAATCGTTTGGAACATAAAGAACCATGAAACGTGACTCTCTCTAATAACAAACAGTGCCTCCCTGGAACGCACCACCGCGACTCTCCACAAAAAAGGAAGGAAAACATTTCCATACACAGCGCCAGTAGTGTGCCTGTTGCATTAGCAACACAGTGCCAAATCGGCTTCACTTCCACGCACCTCACAATGACTCGCCAGAGAAAATGCATGTAACACACGCGTGGACAAATGTGACTCTGGCTAATAACAATACTTGCCCCCGCCGTTTTCACGTCCATTCCTCTCCAAGAGAACGAGCGAGCGGAATCATTTGGAAATACCAAAAGCATACAACCGTGGTAACTTGACTCTGACCAATGCGTTAACATGCTTCCCATGAGTTCATGTCCATGCCTCTCCAAATGAACTGGCGAGCGGAATCGTTTGGAACACAAAGAACCATGAACGTAACTCTGAGTAACGCCAAGCCATGCCCCTGTGGATCACACAAAAAGTGCTAACATCCCGCCGACTAACAGTTAAGATGGAAAGCAAAAAACAAGCTCATGGAAGTACACAGAAAGTTTCACCAATCTTGATGTCCAAACGGACGGTCGAAGATTCGAGACACTTCGCCATTTCCATAGGAGGGTGAGCGCTCGTGGCCTCACTTCCATGCACCTCATCGTGGAACGTCATAGAAAACGTGTCTAACATGCGCAGGCACGAACGTGACTCTGGGTAACACCAAACCATGCCCACGTCGATGTCACCACACTAAAATAAAAAAAACGCTCCTGCAGTTGAGCAAGCAAGGAAAAAAACAAGCCCATCGAAGCCCACAGAAAGTTACACCAATCTTGATGTGAAACCGGACGGTCAAAGATTCGCGACGGTTGGACCATTTCCCTCTCTCCCTCCACTCCTTTCTTCCTTTTGCTTTCGCACCAAAAATCTCGAACACTTCACCAGTTCCCCTCTCTCGAACACCCTCCTCTCTCCTTCTGCCCGCATTGTCCAATCCAGCAGACCAACCAAAAATCCAAATCGCGTTCGCCTCACCCACCAGCCGCCATCCACTTTGAGATACAGACAGTCGGTGGGTGCCCGCGAAAGCATCAAAAACCTCTCCCGGCAGCGGCGGCGACTGACGGCGACGACCCCTGCTCGCGGCGGAGGTACCAACAGAGAGCAAGGAGAAAAAGCAGCCGATGGATGCGATGAATCCCTCACAAGAAATCGAAGGTAAAAAAATATTAATCCATTACATTCCATTACCACAGTTCGATCAAAGTGATTTCCCCACTTTTTGACGGACATGAACCCTAACCGCCACACAAAACCGTGTTTCCAAAAATTCTGTTTAGACTTTTCTAGAAAAATTGAAATAAGGTAGACAGGTGTGCAATAGGATGCTACCACTATCCGCCACAGAAATCTGCTCGCAAGATATTTGCCTAAAACGTATTGTGCATGCCAGAACTATCTAGAACACCGCTCTAGATTCAAACCATGAGAGCATCCTTAAATTCAAAACCTGCTATTTACAGGAGATTCTATATATCCGTTGATTGTATCTGTTTCAAATTATGTGCCTCTCTCATATCAACATCCGTGCTCCAATAATAGATCTAGTTGTGTGCTTATAGCGTGAAACAATCTGTGCCTCTCCGGCAGTGCCGTTTTTTTGTCCACGGGATGCATCTCCTCTTTTTGCTGTGAAATCAAATTTTGCTTCTACTGCTGCTAACGCCTGGGCATTTTTACGCAGCAAGGAATGGTAATAAGGAAAACAGGGTACCTGCAGAACAGCCTGCCGTGCAGCAAGGTACTATAAAAGGCTCACACAAACCATATAACAAAAACTATGTAGCAGCAGCAGTAAGTTAACCACTTACGTCCACACAATCTTGGGAAATTACACTTCGATGAAATTTTTCACACACTATGTGTACCATTATTCATTCGAGAACATTTTATCTTACCCTCTAAACCTTACAATTATATTTATAGAATATCATTTGTAGTGTTTTTTTCCTATAAAAAAGACTTCCCCTCACTGATATGGACTTGACAGCAGCCATACTGCTCACACCTGACCCTAATTTCCATCACTCATTGGCCAAACTAAGAGTTAGGAGGAAGACTTGATATAACAAGAAAACGATGGATTGATCGCCTTTTTAGCTCAGGAAATGAAAGAAAAGGGCTATCTTATGAATCTATGTAGATTAAGTTTCAGATTCTTTTTGTGCAGTCGTGGAAGACATGGTTTTAAAACTATATCCCATTTATTTTAATTTTGCTACGTAGTCCTTTTGTTACATAATCATCGTGCAGGTGACGGATGTGCAGGAGGAGATATTGAAACAATTTTGTCTGAACTTAATAGTGCATATCCAGAAAAACCACTCATCTCTCCTGACCCGTCAGAAAAAAAGAACGAAGCGGAACATGGACAACGAAGCACCCGAGCAAGTGCCAGCAGCAACTTTGAGCAGGGAGCTACAAAAAGAGCGGAACATGGACAACCAAGACTGCCGTTCCTCCTAGAACAAAAAGACAAAAGATAATGGACAAAACTCAACTCATCAGCGACAGTGCTACCTTGCAGCAGCAGCAGCCAAGACCTCTAATGGTGCTCCCGCCAGCAGTTACAGGGGTCAAGAATGAACTAACTAAAACCAAGAAGAAAAACAAAAGACAACGGTTGGAAGAAGACGAGGATGATGCCAGCAAAGAGTCAGAGCGTGATGCTGCCGACGACGACGATGGCACAAAACATGATGATGATCTCATTCGTGCAGAGGGCGATGACACCACAGGGGACAACGGTGGCGCCGCAGAGGATAGCAACAATGATGTAAAACACATTTTCTCTACAGATTTTTCCTACCGCTTTTCACCCATGGAAACCAAACCATCCTCTATAACAAAACACTCTTTTTCTACACTGGGAAAACCAAGACAGAAGCGGACAAAGAGGATAAACACAAGTGGAAAAGAATTGGCAGCAAGAACGGATGATGAACATGAGGCAACAACAACTAAGGAAAAATGCGAAATCAAGGCAGGAGCAGCATTTGATCAGGTCAATAGAGCATGGAACTTACTAGAAGAACGTCACCAGCAAGATGTTAGGACGGACGGGTTTGGAAGCATAGAGGAATGCCAAATAAAGCGCTCCATCTGCAAACCGCTTGCAGCACACATCTACGACAACCTGGACACAGAAAGCATGACAATAACATTCGGTGATGCTGATCAGCTGAAAGAAATCAAGATTACAAAGGAAGCTATACAGAAGGTGTTTGGATACCCAAACGACATGGAAAAGTCAGCACCAAGGCCAGAGAAGAGCCCAACTTCAATGAAAGAACTGATCATAGAACTTGGCCTCAAGAAAATGGATTTCCATCACGATGATCTGTTTAAACAACTACAAAAAATGGTGAAAGTAGATGACGAACAATCAAACAGGAAATCAGTTAAAATATTTTTTCTTATTTTTTTCCACAACGTTGTCTGTGGAACAACCTCCCCTACCTTCAGCAAACAAGCCATTATGGTCAAGGACTTGGACTATCCAGAAATGGCAAAGATGGATTTCTGCGAGGTAATCGTCGAAAGTATTAAGGAAGGAGCCATGATATGGTAGAAGCACAGGTTGTTGCCTCAGGAAGAAAAGAACAAAAAGCATCTCAATGGTTTAGCACAGGGACCAGTAATAATGTACCTCGACTCCCTGCTGCTGCCGACTGACACAATAGAAATGCGCAAGATTGCAAAGACAATGGACAAGACATCATTACCGCGAGCAAACCACCTAAAAGAGAGTGACCTAAAGAAAATAGCTAGAGAAGACATGAAAAGGGACGGAAAAGCACGACCAGATGACTATGAATTTGGCAAGATAAAGGTATAGCCCTATTGAATATATGTGCATTATCCCTTATAAAAACGGTTTCCAGTCTAACCAATTCCATTCTGCCGAAACAATGCAGACATGGAAAGGAACAGTAGAGAGGATCTTCTATGCCAGCACAGCAACGCCTTCGTATTCAATACAGATGATACCAGCACAACAACAGGAGCACCAGCAGACGACGAAGCTACTGCCACCTCCAACCAAGCGCCAGGACGAAGCACATGTCAGCACGAGTGGAAGCAAGGAACCAGTCACAGGCACCAGCACAGGATCATATGAAATATTCGGAAGGATAGAAGAAACGTTGAAACAAGTACTCGACGAAACAAAATAGATACCGGGAATAAAGACCAGGGCTGGACACCAATGCAGCGAACAAGAGGAGGAATTAGATGAAAACATGAAGAACTCAGTGGTGCAACAAACAACGGCCCTGATTGATTCTCTCAAACAACTTAGAAAATTTCAGGACATTGTTTGCAGAGTGAGCTTACTAGAAGAGACGACACTGAGTTGCAGGATGGAGCAGACGCGGGAGCCACAGCTGCACTTGTACATGGCAACCAGACGAAAGAAGTCGCAGCCACAGCAGAACCAGGAACGAGGAGAAAAAGGAAGAAGGAAGAACAAGACCAACAAAACAAACATGAAAGGAAGAAAAGAATAACAAAATCAAGAACACAGACCTCGAGAATTAGCTAGAGGGAGACAAAAGAACATAACAAGGTGCAAAAAGAGCAAAGCAAGGAGCACGTATCAACCAATACAGCAAGTGCCGAAGGACAGCTAGAACAAGGTAGAAAAGTAGCTGCAGAAGCAGAGAATCAAGATGAGAAACAGGTAAATGAGAACAAATACATCATCCATGTGACTCGAAAGCGATGCTTTCAAACTTGAACTTAAAAAATCTGTCTTCGATTCTGTCAGGGACACGGCAAGAGAACGCCACCGAAACATAAAGGCCAACAGCAGCATGTCATCAAGAACACCGAGCAAGAGGATGGAAGCAATAGAACAAGCAACCCAACAATAGATGACGCTCCCTCAAGAGCATCAACAGGAGCAGTACAAGAGACGAACAGGATCGGAGGCAGCAAAGACGTGAGTATAAAAAATATATCTCTTCTTTCTAAAAAGTCTCTTCTCTCTAAACTAGAAACGGTCTTGAGTTAACTGACAAATCTGCAACAACATATACACTCAGCCGGACAAGTATCATATCAATGCTCCCGCAAACGAGGCACGGGCTGATCTAGCATCGACCGTTAACAGCACGGCACAAAAACAAGAAGAAAACAACAAAGAAGAGGTAAAACTTCCAAACCCACTTTGCCCAAATAACGTCAACTCATATTGTTTCATCTATCAGGTATTACAAGCACAGCAAAGAGAAGAGGATGCCCATGCAAAATAGAAAGTTGATATAGAAGAGCTCTTCGGCACAAGAGCATTTCAGATGACCGATACAGGGGAGAAAGCCTCAGACACTGCACCTGGTGACACACCCAAGGCTGGTATACAAAGCAAAGAAAAAGTGGACGCACAAACGGATATCCCAACCACCGGCGCAAAGGTAAAATTCAACAAGAACCATTTTCCAAAATTTATAAGAAATGTACTGCCCAGCACAACCTGTCACAGTAATACAAGAATTACAAGCAATGAACCATGCTTTTCCTTTTTCATGAAACGCAGGAAACAAACAAGGACGGTCATGCCGAAGAACAGCAAGGAGTACAAACAGAACAAACCAAAAAACAAGGGCAAATGACGACTTAAATGGTACCCAGTACGCCAACCAAAGAGCAGTCTTCACGTGACAAACACAACCGAGAAGACATGCCACCAGCATCGAAGACCAGCGAGGTAAAGCTACACGCACCTGCTCCTACAACATTAAAACAAAAAAGTTATGCATGCACAGATGAAGTACAAACTTTATTTACATTTTTTGATTGAACAGAAGAAAAAAACAAATGAAGCAGAAGATGTGCCTCAAGAAGCGATAGAAAGTGCTGCTACCGCTCGACAATGTACAAAAACTCCAGAAGACAGAGAAGAAGTGACAGGAACGGCAAAAGAGAGATTGAATGTAGAGGTCAAGCTACAAAACCTCTTTCTATAGCAAATAAAAAAATGAACCCACCAGAAAGAAACACAGACACATTTTAATTACTTTTTTGTGTTCCGACAGATGCAAGAAACAGAAGAGAGCACCAATATTCAAGACCAACAAACACAACAACACAAGGGAATGGAACAAGCAGAAGATGTTCTTCCAACAACGGACAGCGTAACCGCCGTAGACCAAGCCAGAAAACCTTCGCTGTCCGAGCAAGAAATAACAGGAATGCCAATGTCGACGCAAAAGACTGAAAAGGTGAAGTGAGATAACCTGCTTTTAAGGAAATTAGATATTTGAGTGAACAAAGACACAAATGCAATCTCATTTACCTACCTCTATGTCTCAACAGCCACAAGACAAAAACGATGACACCACGGATGAACAAAATGAAAAAGATCCAGAGGAGTTCCAAAAACCTCCACTCAAAGAAGAAAAGCTCGAAGAGGCGGCACCGGCGGAAACGACTGAAAAGGTGAAGCTACAAAAAAACGTTCAAACACACACTAAACATTTGAGTATTTTTCTTAGTGAACGGACACTAAACTACAATGAAAATAACGAGCATATTTAATTATTTTTTAACCACGCTTTTGCACGATAACGCAGAAACCTCAACAAGACACGCACGCAGACACAAGCAAAGAAGCAAAGGGCCACGGTGCATTGGAAGACCATGCAGCAAACATTCCAGAGAGAAAGTCAGACAACAACAAGAAAAAGGCCGCACCATCAGACAAGAAACATTGTGCTGTAAAAGATGTTGCCGCCACAAACACGACGGTAAGCCAGGATGGCACTCAAACAGAACGTGAACCATTGATCATACAAAACCTGGCCATCGAAGAAGGCACAAAAGATGAAGGGATCGAACGCCTGTACAACAACGTCATGACAGCGAATAAGGACAAAGGGTAAGTTCATGTTACCACCAACGAATTATATTCTTCCAATGATTTTCTCCCTTAAACATTTTACATGTATACCTGTAAATATATATATATATGTTGCAGGCACGAGATTTTTATAAATACAGAGACGTCAACAGTAATGGTGAGCCTCATGGCAGAAAGCTTCAAGCCTGGAAAGGCAGTGCGTAGCGAAACCATGGCAGTCATGCTACAGATGTTGAAAAAGCAATTCAGGGGCACAAAGAGAAAGATTCTATCAACATATAACACCGTAAGTAAACCTCAAGTTTCAACAATGAATATCACTCTATCGATCAATCAACCTTTCTTTACATTTGAATTTACAAATCTCTTTTACGCACATGTGACAAAAATGCAGGCATCAATATGCATGGCCAACCATGAAGATCCATTGGAGTTCAAAAATAAAGACGAAGCACACGTCAGAGACAAGACAATGCCTAAAAGGCTTAAAAGATTCCTTGATCTGGAAGAAGGAGAGCAACTACAAGATTTCGACATAGTAAGCACATCTCATGTTACAGACAAGAAATACAATCTCGGCACTACAATTCCGTCTAACGATCAACAAATCTTGACTAAATCCAAGAAGGATCCCTTATTTATTTATTTTGCATTTTGCAGTTCTTTCTACCAGTTTGCATAGGCGGGCATGTTCGAGAAGGAGTTATGGGCCACTACTTCGTTGTTACAATAAACATGAAAATAGAGCGCTTTGAACTCCTTGACTCTTTACCAGATGAATATCAAGGCACAATGGATTACTTCAACACAGTAACAAGCAGAGTAAAGAGGATATGGAAGCAAGTAAGCAAATTGCTCTAGCTGTCTCCAAGTAGTATTGACCATTTCGAAAAGGTCAAAATGCAGGTGCCACTTCAGGGAGCAACGTAAGCACTACAAACCTTTCTCCTTTTCCTTACTCACTGCAACAATTAAATTATTAATGCAATCCATAAAAAACATAGGACGTTAGGACAACTTCACCTAAACTGCCCAACCATCTTTGGACAACAACAATAACCAATCATCCTTCTACCTGCAGACTCGACTGTGCATTCTATATGTTCATGAACGCAAAGCACTACACCGACGGTGGAGAAACAGTGTACCTAACAGAAGAACAAGTCCCGGAGTTGAGGAAGAAAATTCTCTATCAAATAATCAGCCAATACAGAGATACGGCCGCACTGTCATTAATCAACTACACCAAAGGTTTCTCTTTCTGAACACAACAAAGTAAAATTCTACTTATATAATTTTCAGAGACACACCAATAATTTTTTATTTTAACAGATATGCTGAACTCTGAGGTCGATATGGAAGACAGTGAAATGCAACGAATACATTGTGACATAATTCAAGAAGAGATTCCTCCAACTCCCGAGCACATTGGGACGAGCGCTCAAGAGATACAAGATATTGACATTAATGACACAAGCAGCGATGAGGAGAAAGAAGATTATCATGTGAGCAGCAAGGATACCACCAAAGCGTCTGAAGAAGCACTCACGGAAGAACAAGCCCAGACAGATGCTGGTTTACAGAGAGAACAACACACGCAGCCAGACACTAATTTACAAAAAGAAGACGAACGGAAAGATCCACCGATAGAACCAGACAGACCACCCCCAAATAAAAAGACAGAAGACATAACAGGATCTACTTTAGAAGGTGATAACAAGAGCTTTCCAAACAGAACAAGAACCCTGTTGATGAAGATCGCAAACCAGGAACATCACCCGAGGTGAAACATGCACAAGAAGAAAAGAAGCAGAAAGAGAAGGATTTAACAGAAAAGATACTTGAACAGAGGAAACGCGATGCTGCAATCTCAGTAGAACCGAGCATCAAAAACAACAGCACACAAAAGGAATCACCAACACCTAGGCAGCCTAATGAGCAGGCGCAGTTAGGTCACGACAAGCAAAAGGCAAGGCATCTTGCAAGAGTACAGACAAGATCCCCAAAACCCTCAACGATTCAATCATCAGAGATCAACTCAGCAAACATAAGCTCAATTAAGAGGCCATTCAAACGACCAAGCAAGGAACCTGGGAAAGTCAAGGTTGCATCACTTGTTCCAGGAGATTTCATTTACAGAGAAAAATCCATACAACTCTATAGATATCTGATGAGCCGACAAGGACAGAGAGAATGCGCAGGGTAAGCAGATTCTCCTAGTTCCATGGAAACAATTACAGAGAGCTACAGATTCTCTAACATCCAACTAACAATTCACTCACCTACTTCCAAACCCTCCTTGCATACAAGTGCTACATAAATATAAAAGCTCAAACCGAGAAGACTGCATTTCAGCAAAATCCTTCATGGAACAAGCAGGAAAAGAAGAAACACAGATGGAGGGCTCCATGCTAAACGCGTTATTGGAGGAATGGAGAGAATAAGAACAATTCAACCCAGATGACACAACTGTACTCCCTGCAGGTTGCACAAATGTATGCATACCTCACCCACAAAAACACCACCGCCATTACTACGATAGAATATTTAAGTAAAACCACACACTCTCTTTCTTGAAGCTGGTGCTCGGTCTAAATTATGATAACAGAGAGCTATCAGAATTCAACGAGGACAAAGAACTAAAAGGATTTGAACTCCTCGTGGGAGGTAAAGACATCCTCCATTCGAAGATGGTAAGTTCAGTATTATTACTTAGCACATGACCTATTCTCGTTGAGCTTCAACGATAAAATGAAATTCAATTTTTACATCAACAATGATCTCCTCTCTCAACGTAGATCATGATACCTCATCACACAAACAACCACTACACGCTCTATGTACTGAACAAGTACAGAGATAGCATCGACATCCTTGACTCACTGAACTACGTAAACTACGCCGATTTGTCTTGGAGTCAACACCACGTGCATCGAGAAGAACTGGTACGTACTTTTTGTACATTGATTTCCTCTTTTCCTCATGATAGTATGATACTCTTACTTTCCTCAATGCCGCACCCAAACAACAAAACCATAATGCAATAACAGATGAGAAGGATGTCTGTGACACCCAAAAAAATTTATTTGGTTTTATCAAATTCTTTATTTGATTTGAAGGAGGTTATTTAAAATTTTCTTCTAAAGGACTCTCCTTCTCAAAAAAAATTCTTTTATAACAAATATCTTCCATGAGTTCATCCAAAACTTGATCTTTGGTCTTGGAGGTTTTTCACCTTGTGATTTACTCAACACAAATGTTTTTCATTGGGAAAGTTGTTGAAAATCTTTTCTTTATAAAATAACCCTATGGCTTATGGGGTGATCATTTCCCTTTCAAAACCTATCTCTTGCCATAAACTAAGTTGAAAACTCCTTCCAAAGGCCATCTCCCTACTTTGTGTCAAGATAAACTTTCATTCCAGCAAGTTAAACTTCCCCATGATTTTATCTCCATTTATTTTTAATCAAAAACCTTTTCTGTCCTCTATTTTGACCCTTGGAGATTTACAAAGGAACCACTAGCCCTCTTTTGAGTTTTGCCTCCAAACAAATTTCCCTGGCTAGTCCCTAGGACCCTCAACCAAGATCCAGGAAGATCCACTGGACTCCAGTTCAAAATTTTCAAAATGTGCTTACTGCAAGTTTGGACCATATTTGCAAAATTTGGTGAAATTCATTTGTTTTCTCCTCCTAAAAATCTGAGAAAATTCAGGCAGCCTCTGGATGCATCAAGAGGTCACCTCACCAAGCCCCAGCTCCAGAAAAAAATTTCCTCGTGCCAAATCATATCGTCGAACACCTGGCGTGCACTGTTACTGTCAAAGTTCAGTGTTCAGAAAACAGTTTCAGCAGCCGATGTCGTTTTCTTCAGAAACTTACCTCGATCTCGCCAGTAGCCGCGGTGGCGCCTTGCTCCCTGTTCCCCCTTCTTATCCACCGCGTCGCATGGTCGCCCGGACGCTTGCGGGCGTCGGCGGCGAGCTGGAAGAGGTGCGCCTCCCCGTGAGCGGCGGCAGCAGCGCCCGCTGCGGCTGCCAGAGAGGCGTAGCGAGGGACGGCACCATCCAGCACCGCCCAAGCCACCAGAGACCACCGCGTGGCCGTCCCCTCCCCTATGCACGCCGCAGAGCCGTCGTCGTGAACTGGAAGGCGCGGAGCGCGCTCCCTGCCGCCGTCGTGACCGTACGGCCGTTCCGTCGAGGACCGGAGCATTACCCCAATCCGGTCGAGGTTTTAGCGGAGAAACGGTACCAGTGGACCACCACGGTGATGCCAAACCACCTAAACCGCCTGCCCAACCTCTGCCTCGCCGTAATTGCTCGCCGGCGTTATCCCGTTCACGGCCACCTCCTCGGATCGCCTATAAAAGGAGGTCCCGAGCTCGAACTCGAACACGCACCATCCCTACACCCCTCAAGTACCACGCCAAGCCACTGGGAGAGCCTCGAGGAAGTCTTCCTTCCCAATTGGCCGCCTCGACCCGCTTCGGGATCCGGCTCGATTCACTCCAGTGCGTGCACCCCCGCTGCTCAACTCATGCCAGTAGCCTCCTAGTGCATCCACCTCTCTAACCCGCGCACCAATTTGGAGTTTGCAGCACCCACCGGAGAGTTTCATCCTCGCCCGAACCACCGTCCGCCGGAGATAAGGTCGCCGTCGACGTGGTGCTCACCGGCAACCAAGTCCACCACCCACCGACGCGGAAGGACACCCTGAACCCGTAGGTACCCTCCGATCACCCTACCTCGCCGTGGTTCAATGCCGGCGACCACCGCAGCCTTGTTAACGTGGACCGAGCCACGTTACCGTTCGTCCCCTTTCGTACTGCCACATGTTTTCTGCAAAGAATACGGTTTAGTAAGTTGCAAACCTCTTTCCTTGTACACACCAAATAGAGGGGCAGGGATGAGGGTTCCATGGCCCTAGATTAAAGCCAGTCATCCAGTCAGGGGGCATGGGTGTTTCCGGTTGGGACCGAGAGGGGGGCACCCCTTAGAGCGCGCGATATAAATTTGATCCCATGCTACGCGAGGTTGTAGCCTCCCCGTCTCAAGGTTTTTCTTGAACGTTGCTCAGGGTGATTCCTGGCAACGGAATGTGGAATGGGTGTGTACTGGTTAGATGTGTTTCTCCCAAAATACCGTAAACGGAACTAGTCCCTTGTGACTACTGAAATCCGTTGGCTATGGTTAAGAGTACAAACTCTGCAGAGACAAACCTTCCGAGTCATCGTGTCCATGGTCAAGAACCTGGGTCAATGTATCCATAACAGTATCCATATCAGTCCAGTGTCAGTCCCTGTGTCAGTCTCCGTGGAAATCCCCGGTGAACAAGCTTGAGTGGTAAACCTGGTTGAATGTTATTCCTGTGGATGGACTAACCATTTTGTTATTTCGTACCTGAATATTTCCTTAAAATGATTTAACTTCATGAGCTACTGGAATATCGAGTTATGAAATATAAGCCCTTTATGTGATGTCGCTCAGACGTCCGACTGTGGCACTCTTGTTATTTACTTTTAATACAAGCCCTTTATGTGATGTCGCTCAGACGTCCGACTGTGGCACTCTTGTTATTTACCTTTGATATAAGCCCTTTATGTGATGTCGCTCAGACATCCGACTGTGGCACTCTTGTTATTTACTTTTGATATAAGCCCTTTATGTGATGTCGCTCAGACGTCCGACTGTGGCACTCTCGTTATTTACTTTTGATATAAGCCCTTTATGTGATGTCGCTCAGACGTCCGACTGTGGCACTCTCGTTATTTACTTTTGATATAAGCCCTTTATGTGATGTCGCTCAGACGTCCGACTGTGGCACGCACTGTCGTTTATATTCCGTTATAAGCCCTTTATGTGCTATCGCCCTGACGCCCGACTGCGGCATTGTCAATTTATTTGTACCCTTTCGAGGAGTCCTTTCAGACATTCGATTGGCCTTCAGTATGGCATTGGGATTTCGGGAGGACTACCGCCCGACTTCCTTTTTATTCCCTTGCAGTGCAAGATCATTAACGGAGTGTACATTATTTATCTGCTCATGTGCATCATGTTTACATTTGTTTTATCTTATGTCCAAACTGTCTTGCGAGGACTTTCATAGTACTCACCTGGCTTGTTGATTTGGCCAGATGTTGACGAAGGCGATCTCATGGATGATGAGTTTGATAGCGAGTCCGACGCCTAGAGGAGTCCCAGTTAGTCCCGTGCCTTCCTGGATTTGGTCACTTGTTTTATATACGCTTCCGCCACCCACAATAATAGTCCTCGAGCCTCACTCCGACGCTTGATGAGCTGTAAGATTTAGGAGTCCTGTCACCCACTTCTCTGTGACATATCCACCACCTTTTTACGAGTCAGTAGGTATGCCACCATACCCCTTGTGTCATATCCGCCTTTATGTATAATATCGGCGTGTTTGTAATAAATTGTTGAGCAGCCTCCGCTCAACCTTGTATTATATTTAGTACTCCTGGATATTTCTGTGATCAAGAAAATGTCTACCAGTAAGAAAGATTTTTTTTACTGGTCCGTTAAAGGGATCGGTTTCTCAATAAATGTTTTATTGGAAAACCGGTCGTGACAAACTTGGTATCAGAGCCAGGCTGACTGTAGGAAGCCACTAGGTGCGATCGCTAATCGGTTATTAGCGTTTTAGTGCTTTTTCAGCATTTTGCAAATGTAGCTATTTTCTGTTCGTCATCATAAATTTATGATTTGACTATTCGGAATTTTTGCCTACTTTTGTAGATGGCTGGCAACGACTGCGAGACACGGGTGTTCACCAATGTGCCTGAGGGGTTTGTCAAACTTCTCGTCTCCATCACCAAGCTCACGATCGGGCCGTCGACTCGCCCAGAGTTCACACTTTACCAGCACAAGCTCAGCGACGACGTGTCTATGCACCAGGCCTTGGTGCAATTCAAGGGAGGACGTTCTGCGTCTCGCCACTTCCGTTTTGTGGGAAGGGCCATGCCTACGGAGAGGCATGCCATGCAGATGGCCGCCCGTGAGGCAATAGCTCGTCTTCGGGATGTTCTTCCTACGATGAAGACTCGTCGCTACCGCTACCTCCCATGCCACGTGCCATATACTTGTCACTATGCATTCGCCTGCCATAGGGGAGAGAGAGATGAGGCTATCGAGATGCTTGTTGAGTATCTCAAAGCTCTAGAGGCAGCTTTCGACAACCTCGTGGACGACCTTGTGGCTGCCCGTACGGACTCAGTTCAGGGCTGTTTGGCCAACAGGAGGGAGCTCCTCCACATGGCTCCGCCACTGACTTTCGTCTCGTCCTCAGCATCCTATTCACCTACCATTTTGGCCACTGCTTGCCGTCTGCCTACCACTGAGGAGTTTGACCAGGTCATTGCTCCTACTCCAGTCAGAGCTGCACCGCCTGCCGCACCCGCACCAGCTCCTCAACGCAGTGCTACGCGCCTGGAGCCTATTAGGGAGGAGGTGGAGGTTGAGTCTCCTGCACCGCTGGGTCTTACCCTCGGCAGGCAGAAGGAAATCTTCACCATCTCCGACTGAGTGCGCCTAGTAGCCGCGCGATGTGCCAGCATGTATGATATATTTTATATGTACATAGGTTTGGTGAGAAGTAGTTTGTGTGCGCATCATGTAGGAACCCGGAGGAGTGCACTAGCCTAAATAACATGTCAGGAATGTGTACGCACATCCTGAGTGATGTATTGTGTAATTACGACTCGCGTGTAAGATATGTACTGAGCAGTCCTTCTCCGTGCGCAATCAAGTATTTTCTCAAAAAAATCTTGAGGTCTTTTAAATTTTCGCCTTTGCAAAATTTTCCTTGTGCCACACAGTTCTTCTCATGAGTTTTGCAAAATAATACCCCAGAGTGGAAAATGCCTCGTCCCTGGACTCGTTCCATGCCAAACCCAACGGAAGAAGTTTATGGAACCTAGACAAGCAACAACTTCACACAGGGGCAGTCTAGTCAGCAGGGCAGCGAGGCAGCATTTTCTCAAGGATGTCGCCTTTTCGAACAAAGCCAGCAGCAGCACCAAGAAATGATGAATCACGTTATCAATATGGGAAATCACCGTGAGCCTTACCAACCGCATTCCAAGTTCTCTGAACTACAGAAGACGTGTCCTCCAACGTTCGCTGACACTGATAGGCCGCTTGAGGCCGATGATTGGCTTCGAGACATAGAAAGGAAGTTGATTATTGCACAATGTTCAGATCGTGAGAAGGTTCTTTATGCACCTCACTACCTCACTGGAGCAGCTGCAGCATGGTGGGAAAATTTTCTACACATGCACCCCAATGAACATAACATCACCTGGGAAGAGTTTAAGGAAGGTTTTCGTGGGGCGCACATCCCCAGGAGCATTATAAAGATCAAGAAAAGGGAGTTTGATGACCTCAAGCAGAGAGGCATGACAGTGACTGAGTACAACAGTTAGTTTACTCAACTATCTTGTTATGCCTACGATGAGCATATGACTGAGAATAAGAAGATGGAAAAAAATTTGGACGGCCTGGCGCCAGCATTTAAATGCCAACTAGTCGTACACACCTTTCCAGATTTCAAAACACTGGTTGACAAGGCTATTACATTGGAGAATGAGCGCCGCAGCCTGGAGGATATTCGCAAGCGAAAAAGGGACAAGACGGCTCATGCTCGCAACAACCGGAGCAAGACTGATATTCAGAGGAATGAAGCGAGAAAATCCATGACTACTGTTCTAAGGCCAACCAAACATTTTCATTCAAGGGACAAGGACTTTACGTACCACCCAGGCATTACCTGCTATGCTTGTGGAGAGGAAGGGCACTATGCCAAACAGTGCCCAAAACCAAGGAACTCGGCTCCAAAGCCGAATAACGGTGGGAATAATCCAGCTCCAAAGCGTAACAACTTCAACCCCAACAACAATCACAAGACGGGTCACCTGAACCATGTGACCAAGGAGGAAGCACAGAATGCCCCAGACATCGTACTCGGTACGTTCCCTGTCAACACAATACCTGCCACGGTTTTGTTTGATTCTGGAGCTTCTCACTCGTTCATTTCGAAGAGTTTTGTTTTGCAACATGGTTTTCCGACACTTTCTTTGGAAAAGTCTATGATCATCAAGTCCCCCGGGAATAAGCAAATCACTCAGAGTTACTGCCAAGGTGTGATTATTGAGTTAGAAAGACTAAAGTTTCAGGCGAATCACATCGTGTTGGAAAATAAAGGACTGGATGTTATCCTAGGAATGGACTGGTTAACCACCAACAAGGGATTTATCGACTGTTTCAACTGGACCGTGATTCTCACTCATCATCATGGCAAGACAATAAAAGTGGCAGCTCAAGAGAGACCACGGTCACGGCAACCAAAGTTGAACAAGGTGGACATTTCAGAATTGAGAAAAGTTCTAGTGGTGTGTGAGTTTCCCGACGTATTTCCCGAAGAACTACCAGGCATGCCACCGGACCGAGAAATAGAGTTCAGCATTGAACTAGCACCTGGCACCACCCCCATTTACAAGAAACCTTATAGAATGGCACCCTCCGAGTTGGTAGAATTAAAGAAGCAAATAAAGGAATTACTGGACAAAGGATTTATACGAGCCAGCTCCTCACCTTGGGGTTCACCAGTATTATTTGCCAAGAAAAAGGATGGGACACTGAGATTGTGTATAGACTATCGAGCACTCAACATGGTCACCATCAAAAACAAATATCCGATGCCACAGATAAATGATTTATTTGACCAGCTCGCACAAGCCAAGGTGTTCTCAAAAATTGATTTAAGATCGGGATATCATCAGTTAAAGGTACGAACAGAAGATATCCCTAAGACAGCTTTTACCTCCAGATACGGATTATATGAGTTCACAGTAATGCCATTTGGACTGACGAACGCCCCCGCATATTTCGTCCACCTCATGAACAAAGTGTTTATGAAATTTATGGACAAATTTGTTGTGGTGTTCATTGACGATATTCTGGTATACTCAAAGACACCGGAAGAACATGCTGAACATCTCAGAATTGTATTGGGAGAATTAAGGAAACATCAATTGTACGCCAAATTCAGCAAATGTGAGTTTTGGCTAAGACAGGTGGGCTTTCTAGGCCATGTATTAACCCAAGAAGGCGTGGCCGTAGACCCAGAAAAAGTCAAGGGCCGTACTTGGCTGGAAAACGCCAGCCAACGTAACTGATGTACGAAGTTTCCTAGGGATGGCTGGATATTACCGAAGGTTTATTGAAGGATTCTCCATCGTGGCAAAACCAATGACTCAGTTACTCAATAAAGATAAGAAATTTGTATGGACTGAAGCGTGCGAGAAAAGCTTCCAAGAACTCAAAAGGAAGTTAACAACAGCACCGCTTTTGGTTGTACCAGATATACACAAAAGTTTTGAAGTATATTGTGACGCATCCCGGAAGGGTCTCGGGTGCGTATTGATGCAGGACGGCAAAGTTGTCGCCTATGCTTCCAGGCAACTACGGAAGCATGAAGAAAATTATCCTACTCATGACTTGGAGCTAGCAGGAGTCATCCATGCACTCAAAGAGTGGAGGCGCTTTTTGCTGGGAAATCGTTGTGAAATATATACGGACCATAAAAGCCTTAAATATATTTTCACGCAACCAGAGCTCAATTTACGACAACGAGGCTGGTCGGAATTAGTCAAGGACTATGATGTCGGCATTCACTACCATCCAGGGAAAGCAAATGTAGTGGCAGATGCTCTTAGTCGGAACCCCAGCTCGGGCAACGACAGTCTACAGAACTTGAGGCCTGAAATTCAGCAGGAGTTCGCCAAACTCAACATGGTGATAGTCGCTGAGGGCAATGCATCAAATCTGGAGATACATCCCACCCTAATGGAACAGATTAAGGAGGCTCAGCATGGACATCCCAGCATCGAAGGTATAAAGAGAAAAGTGAGCCTTGGCAAGGCATCAGAGTTCGTCATAGACAATGAGGAAGTATTATGGTACGGGGACAGACTTTGCATACCAAACATTGAGGAACTCAAACAGCAAATCCTAACCGAAGGCCACACCGCCCCATATTCAATCCACCCTGGAGGAACCAAAATGTACAAAGACATTCAGGAAAGATTGTGGTGGCACGGTATGAAGAGGGATATAGCCACATTCATTGCATGTTGTGATTCGTGTCAGCGCATTAAAGCCGAGCACCAAAAACCAGCAGGGCTGCTACAGCCAAACAGGATACCTGAGTGGAAATGGGAGGAAATTGGAATGGATTTTATCGTCGGACTACCTCGATCACAACACGGAAATGATGCCATATGGGTCATCACAGATAGGCTAACCAAGGTAGCCCATTTCATTCCAGTGAAGACGAGCTACTCCACTCAGAAGCTTGCTAAGCTTTATCTCTCCCGTACAGTTTGTCTGCATGGAGTCCCAAAGACCATAATATCCGACCGGGGCACTCAATTTGTCTCAAAATTTTGGGATCATTTACAAAAAGCTCTGGGGATGCAACTAGCATTCAGTACAGCGTACCACCCCCAGACTGATGGACAAACTGAACGCGTGAACCAAATCCTAGAAGACATGCTGAGAGCCTGTGTTCTCACCTATGGAACCAGTTGGGAGGAAAGCTTGCCATATGCCGAGTTCGCATCCAACAACAGTTACCAAGCCAGCCTACAAATGGCACCTTTTGAAGCATTGTACGGACGGAGATGTCGTACCCCATTAAATTGGTCAGAAACAGGTGACAGTCGTATCTTCGGCCCAGGCATGCTCAAGGAAGCCGAGGAGAAAGTTAAACAAATCAAGGACCGACTCAAGACAGCTCAAAGCCGACAAAAGAGCTATTACGATCGAAAACATCGTGAGGTCAGTTTTGAACCCGGTGAATATGTATACCTACGAGTGTCTCCTATGAGGGGCCTGCAACGGTTCAAAATTAAAGGAAAGCTGGCCCCAAGATTTATTGGTCCCTTCTGTATAGTTGCATGAAGAGGCACAGTGGCCTACCAGCTAGACCTACCCAAAGAGCTGTCAGACGTCCACGACGTGTTCCACGTCTCACAATTGAGGAAGTGTGTGAGCAACCCGGAAAAGCATGTATCTCACGAGAGCATTGACGTGCAACAAGACCTCACCTACAGAGAGCGGCCAGTAAAAATATTGGAAGAGTCCGAAAGGAGAACCCGTCAGAAAACAATTAAAATTTTCAAGGTTCAGTGGAGCAATCACACCGAGGATGAAGCGACATGGGAAAGAGAGGATTTTCTTCAGGCAGAGTACCCACATCTATTTGAGGATCAGCTGAAATCTCGGGGACGAGATCTTTCCTAAGGGGGTAGGTGTTGTGACACCCAAAAAAATTTATTAGGTTTTATCAAATTCTTTATTTGATTTGAAGGAGGTTATTTAAAATTTTCTTCTAAAGGACTCTCCTTCTCAAAAAATTTCTTTTATAACAAATATCTTCCTTGAGTTCATCCAAAACTTGATCTTTGGTCTTGGACGTTTTTCACCTTGTGATTTACTCAACACAAATGTTTTTCATTGGGAAAGTTTTTGAAAATCTTTTCTTTATAAAATAACCCTATGGCTTATGGGGTGATTATTTCCCTTTCAAAACCTATCTCTTGCCATAACCTATGTTGAAAACTCCTTCCAAAGGCCATCTCCCTACTTTATGTCAAGATAAAATTTCATTCCAGCAAGTTAAACTTCCCCATGATTTTATCTCCATTTATTTTTAATCAAAAACCTTTTCTGTCCTCTATTTTGACCCTTGGAGATTTACAAAGGAACCACTAGCTCTCTTTTGAGTTTTGCCTCCAAACAAATTTCCCTGGCTAGTCCCTAGGACCCTCAACCAAGATCCAGGAAGATCCACTGGACTCCAGTTCAAAATTTTCAAAATGTGCTTACTGCAAGTTTGGACCATATTTGCAAAATTTGGTGAAATTCATTTGTTTTCTCCTCCAAAAAATCTGAGAAAATTCAGGCAGCCTCTGGATGCATCAAGAGGTCACCTCACCAAGCCCCAGCTCCAGAAAAAAATTTCCTCGTGCCAAATCATATCGTCGAACACCTGGCGTGCACTGTTACTGTCGAAGTTCACTCCAGTGCCTCGCCGTAATTGCTCGCCGGCGTTATCCCTTTCACGGCCACCTCCTCGGATCGCCTATAAAAGGAGGTCCCGAGCTCGAACTCGAACACGCACCATCCCTACACCCCTCAAGTACCACGCCAAGCCACTGGGAGAGCCTCGAGGAAGTCTTCTTCCCCAACTCCGGCCGCCTCGACCCGCTTCGGGATCCGACTCGATTCACTCCAGTGCGTGCACCCCCGCTGCTCAACTCATGCCAGTAGCCTCCTAGTGCATCCACCTCTCTAACCCGCGCACCAATTTGGAGTTTGCAGCACCCACCGGAGAATTTCATCCTCGCCCGAACCACCGTCCGCCGGAGATAAGGTCGCCGTCGACGTGGTGCTCACCGGCATCCAAGTCGACCACCCACCGACGCGGAAGGACACCCTGAACCCGTAGGTACCCTCCGATCACCCTACCTCGCCGTGGATCAACGTCGGCGACCACTGCAGCCTTGTTAACATGGACCGAGCCACGTTACCGTTCGTCCCCTTTCGTACTGCCACATGTTTTCTACAAAGAATACGGCTTAGTAAGTTGCAAACCTCTTTCCTTGTACACACCAAATAGAGGGGTCAGGATGAGGGTTCCATGGCCCTGGATTAAAGCCAGTCATCCAGTCAGGGGGCATGGGTGTTTCCGGTTGGGACCGAGAGGGGGGCACCCCTTAGAGCGCGCGATATAAATTTGATCCCATGCTACGCGAGGTTGTAGCCTCCCCGTCTCAAGGTTTTTCTTGAACATTGCTCATGGTGATTCCTGGCAACGGAATGTGGAATGGGTGTGTACTGGTTAGATGGGTTTCTC
Source organism: Triticum aestivum (assembly GCF_018294505.1). Lineage (NCBI taxonomy): Eukaryota > Viridiplantae > Streptophyta > Magnoliopsida > Poales > Poaceae > Triticum > Triticum aestivum. The sequence goes on along the minus strand of NC_057805.1, from coordinate 467,059,875 downwards.
CCAAAATACCGTAAACGGAACTAGTCCCTTGTGACTACTGAAATCCGTTGGCTGTGGTTAAGAGTACAAACTCTGCAGAGTCAAACCTTCCGAGTCATCGTGTCCATGGTCAAGAACCTGGGTCAATGTATCCATAACAGTATCCATATCAGTCCAGTGTCAGTCCCTGTGTCAGTCTCCGTGGAAATCCCCGGTGAACAAGCTTGAGTGGTAAACCCGGTTGAATGTTATTCCTGTGGATGGACTAACCATTTTGTTATTTCGTACCTGAATATTTCCTTAAAATGATTTAACTTCATGAGCTACTCGAATATCGAGTTATGAAATATAAGCCCTTTATGTGATGTCGCTCAGACGTCCGACAGTGGCACTCTTGTTATTTACTTTTAATACAAGCCCTTTATGTGATGTCGCTCAGACGTCCGACTGTGGCACTCTTGTTATTTACCTTTGATATAAGCCCTTTATGTGATGTCGCTCAGACGTCTGACTGTGGCACTCTTGT
>NC_057805.1:466851947-467059068 GCF_018294505.1 Triticum aestivum | reverse complement strand
GTTATTTACTTTTGATATAAGCCCTTTATGTGATGTCGCTCAGACGTCCGACTGTGGCACTCTCGTTATTTACTTTTGATATAAGCCCTTTATGTGATGTCGCTCAGACGTCCGACTGTGGCACTCTCGTTATTTACTTTTGATATAAGCCCTTTATGTGATGTCGCTCAGACGTCCGACTGTGGCACGCACTGTCGTTTATATTCCGTTATAAGCCCTTTATGTGCTGTCGCCCTGACGCCCGACTGTGGCATTGTCAATTTATTTGTACCCTTTCGAGGAGTCCTTTCAGACACTCGATTGGCCTTCAGTATGGCATTGGGATTTCGGGAGGACTACCGCCCGACTTCCTTTTTATTCCCTTGCAGTGCAAGATCATTAATGGAGTGTACATTATTTATCTGCTCATGTGCATCATGTTTACATTTGTTATATCTTATGTCCAAACTGTCTTGCGAGTACTTTCATAGTACTCACCTGGCTTGTTGATTTGGCCAGATGTTGACGAAGGCGATCTCATGGATGATGAGTTTGATAGCGAGTCCGACGCCTAGAGGAGTCCCAGTCAGTCCCGTGCGTTCCTGGATTTGGTCACTTGTTTTATATACGCTTCCGCCACCCACAATAATAGTCCTCAATCCTCACTCCGACGCTCGATGAGCTGTAAGATTTAGGAGTCCTGTCACCCACTTCTCTGTGACATATCCACCCCCTTATTACGAGTCAGTAGTTATGCCACCATACCCCTTGTGTCATATCCGCCTTTATGTATAATATCGGCGTGTTTGTAATAAATTGTTGAGCAGCCTCCGCTCAACCTTGTATTATATTTAGTACTCCTGGATATTTCTGTGATCAAGAAAATGTCTACCAGTAAGAAAGATTTTTTTTACTGGTCCGTTAAAGGGATCGGTTTCTCAATAAATGTTTTATTGGAAAACCGGTCGTGACAATGTCCGTCCTGATGAACAAGCACCACGGACTAAAACACAAGAACGAACCAGACTGGGAAAGGATAGCAGAAAGGCCTCACAGGGTCTGCACACCAAAGAAAGAAGGAACACAATGCGGTCACTTCACGGCCCAATTTGCGAAATACCATGATGGGAAAGAACTGGTCAAGGACAGAGAGGATTTTCATGTAAGTTTCCACTACATACACGTCAAATAACTTGATTTCTTTATTACTGTAATTAGTTTATTAACAATTGTGAACAACACGTAACTATAAACCATACATTTTCACATGCCTGCAGCCCAGCAAGGTCGATGCCGAATGGAAACCGGAGTACGTATACACACTCATATTCAGTAAAACCAACCAAATCAAGGACCATCAACTTCCTGGAAAACTCAAAGATTACAAACCAGAGACTACAAACCTTTTTTCACCCATGAAAGGTAATATAAATATTTTCATTTTTACCATCAGTCAACATTACTAGAGCTTCAAATATTAATTTTAGAAACAACAGCCATAATTTTTTATCTGCTTTGACAGAGCGAGACGAAAAATCCCAGCATCAATCAAAGAGCAGCAAGAAATACCCGCAACACCGGCATTCGTTTCTACACGTGGATAAGGCAAACGAGCTCTACAACATAGTCATGAGTGACACATGGCAGGATGAATTCAAAAGGTAACTTAGTTCCTTTTACACCTCAAATTAGTTAAAGTTAGGCAGCAATCACACAAATCAGAAAGGAAACTGGAAAGAACCTTAAATTCCTGTTTATCAGCTTACTTAGTTAATGACTTTCCCAACAAAAATTTCTTCTACTGCCCTGTATGTAAGCAGAAAAGTAGTATTCTCGAGAGATCAACCACAGAGCAAAAGCACAACTCTTACTGGATCAAAGCTAAAGGAAATATTTGGGCCTGCAAACAAGAAAAAACGTTAAGGAATGGAAAAGAAGGTGCTCGATGAGTTAGCAGAAGCATGGGAAAGCAGCAACCAAACTATACACAAAAGACATAGACTATTATTAGGCCCAAGCTTTGCAGAGGTAAATTTCAAAAAAAAATCACAGTGATCATATAAACTCATCTTTTTCGAACTGTTGGTTAATCTCTTGGTACCGATCTATTTTTTCTAACTCATTTTTATCTTTTTTTATTTGTTGCCTGCAGCACATTCTGGGTTTAAAGGATAAAAGAAAATCTATGAAGAACTTCAGAGTTGATTTCACACGAGAAAAGGATGTCCTGGTTCCTTTGTTCCTTAAGAAATGTCAATCAGAGAAGCTCAAAACAGCAAAAATGGTAATAGCATTTTCCATACAACAAAATAAAAATAAGCATTTCAAACAGAATACTATATTCTAAACTCTCCTCTAACAATAAAACTTTTGTGCCACAGGTATTCATGCCATTTGAAAAGGAAGGCCGATACACACTATTGGTGCTCGACGGATATTGAAGGAAGCATGAAATCATCGAACCTGAAGAAACCTCTCTTGAAGAATTGAAGAAGCAAGAATACCTGAAAAATCAACGTGATCGACACGTGCATGATGGCAAACTAATTAAGCAGATTGCTAACATGGAAAACAACGAAGCCATCAAAGAAAAGGAGCATAACAAATACCACAACCATAAAGACAAACTGGTAAGAATTGTAAATAACGCCATCTTTCAGTTTTACAAATTACATTACATGTCTCTCTAAAACAAAAACAAAATGCAATTCCCAGGTTCCCAGGTTTAAAGAAGTATACGAAATATTACTGGGTGAAAAATTCGAAAAGGAAAAGACTAGATGGGATGTTGAATTTTTACAGGGCGTTCCAAAGGTGAACAAAGGTGAAACCCCGTTTGCTGTTCTAAGGTTCGCACATCTCTTTGATGGCAACCACTTTGTCGAAGAGATAGATAATTTTGACGTAAATTTTCGCTTAAAACTCGCAATAAATCTGCTAGATATCATACAACTACATGACCTAATACTGATGTGGTTTTTCTCCGTTTTTTCACTGAACTTTTTATAGGATGGCACGGAACAATGGAAAGCACAACAACTGTGCAAGCTACTATTTAGCGATCAGAATACAATCGAACCCAGCGAAATGGGCGATGAGATTAGAAAGATCTACGACGACATCACGGAATAAAAAGTTGTTGATAAGCGAACGAGCCTAGCTCCATCGAAACATCAGAAGGCGGTTTAACCGCACATCATACTGTAATAATGAAGGAACAGACTATTTTTATTGATGTAGTTCCTTGATTCTTCAGTAACCAAGCATTCGAACACAAGCCGGTGCCCCTAGACACTTCACAACTATCAATCCAGGCGGTTGATGACCATGCCCCATAAAGGCCCAAGTCCATCCCTAGACATACGTGCGTCACGTTGACACGCCGTGACTCTACAAACTACTCACGCGTGACCGCCGGTGACTTTGATGTTTCACAAACATTCCCCCTTTCTGAAACCGTGTGCTGCCGAATGCCACCAACCTATAGCATGAGTCTGGCGTGGGTACAAACGTGACTCTCTAAATGAGTATTCAAACAAATGCATGTGGTGCCACCCACTCGCGCCGTTAGAGACCTCACACCTGTGCATCCACAATGGTGCCTTCCTACCTCAGTATTAGCAAGCAAGCCTCTCCGACCACACCACCATGCATCCAGAGGGTTAAGGGCCAGTGATGCCTCTCAAAGCCCCACACCACTCCATGCCCGTGATGCCAGACACGCGTGACTCTCTAGAGGCTTCACAACCGTGACTCCCTAACTATGTATTCGGAAGCATGCCTCTGGTATCACACTTTTGAACATCCACAGGCTAGATAGCTGTTCGCAACAACGAAAACCCCACTTCCGTGCCTCTTGGGTCTTCACCTCCGTGCCTTCCGTAACTGCATCCACGTGCCTAACGTGTCACGCCCCGCGACTCTTACATGGTCACGGTACCACGCCCATGTCTCTTCACAAACGTCACAACAGTGCATCTCTAACCTCACAACACAGGCAGCATGTATGTGCCTGTGTTGGCTTCATTTCCGTGCCTCCGCTGCTTACATCCACGCGCCTCACACGACACTGGCCTCCTGTGCCTGCGTCAACGTGCCTGTAGAACCTGCACTTCCGTGCCTCGTGTGCCTGCATCCACATGCCTGTAGAAAGGCTCCACTTCAGCACTACCACGTGACTTCGCAAACATGATGCCTTCAATTCTGTGCCTACACGTACATGCACCCACGTGCCTCACGTGTCACTCGCCCAGACTCTTACATGCCCCGTAATGCCACACCCACGTGCCTTCGCGAACGTGGTTCTGTAACCGAGTAGTCGGACCCATGCCTCTGCCGCCATATGTTTGTGCATCCAGAGAGTGCACACCCGTGACTTGAGAAAACACACGTATGTGCCTCTTTTGGATTCACCTTTTCTGCCTTCCGTGCCTGAACCAACGTGCCTCACGTGCCTAACGAAACATGCGCCGTGACTCTTACATGGTCCCACTGCCACGCCCGCGTCGCTCCTGAAACTTCACAACCATGCCTCTTTAACCGATCATTCTAACACATGCCTCTGCGACCGCACTCTTGTACTACATCCACAGGGTTGATACCCATGCCTCGAGAAGCAGCATGTCCGTGCGTGTATTAGATGCATTTCCGTGCCTCCGGTTCTTACATCCACGTGCCTCACGCGACACTGGCATGTCCCGTGGTTCTCTAACTGCCTGTAGAACCCACACTTCCGTGCCTCCTGTGCTTCCCTCTAGAAGTGCCTCTAGAACCTGCACTTCCGTGCCTCCTGTGCCTACATCCACGTGCCTGTAGAACCTGCACTTATGTGCCTCATGTGCCTGCATCCACATGCCTAGAGAGAGGCTCCACTTCAGCACTAACAGTCTCAACACTAAAAAAAATACTGTAGCACACAAAAAAACCCAAGCCAAGCATAACGAATCTTGATGCCCAAACGGACGGTTGAAGATTAGAGACGGTTCAGTGGTTTCCATCTCTCCCTCCCTCTTCTACTAGCTTGCTTCCCCTTCTGCAAAGTAAATCTCGAAACCATCATCACTCCCGCACGCTCTCCTCCTTCCTTCTGCACAGAAACACAAACTCAAAATCGAGTTCGCGTCACCGGACAACCGCCACCGCGTTCGCCAACCACACTCAAATCCGACACACAAACAGACACACTCTGCCCGCGACAACACCAATAACCCCGCTGGCTGCGGCGACCGACTTCAACAGCGGCGGCAGAAATTGCAACAAAAAAGGAGCAACGACACAATAAGCCGATGGAAGGGAAGAACACCGCACAAGTAATTGAAGGTAATTATCATTCTATCCCACTCCATTCCACTGGGTAGATCGTATTGATTTTTCCACTTCCAGGAACAGCAACCCTAGCCACCGCTACCAAGGAGTTTTCTAATAACCTAAATCAATTTGCCTAACAAATTGAACTAGCGCAGAGATGAGATTTAATAGAAATGCTACTGCTCCCGCCCTGGGATTTTCGCCATACGATTTGTGCTCAAAGGTAAAAAACCGGAAACATCAGTAACTAGAATACATCGATAGATCCAAACCCCGCAAGCATCCTGAGAGACCAAAACTGATAACCGTACGAGATTTTCAACATCTCTTGTCCCGTCAATGTAACCGTTTTTCAAATTAAGTGCCTCTGGTGTGAAATACCGTGAACAAAGAATAGGTGTACCCTATGCTTCTAGGGTAAAACAACCTGTGCCTCTCTATCCATGCAAATTTGTTTTCACACCACGCAGGTTTTTTTCCTGTGACACTCGACTCTGCTTCTAACACCTGCCCATTTTTTATGCAGCAATGACAACTCCTCACGAAGAAGCTAAAACGCAGCAAAATACTGACGAAGACCCTGCTGAAGAGCATGCAATCCAGCAAGCTCCTGTCAAAGGTTTGAGCAAAAAGTCTCCACTCTCCATTAATATTGAGATATTAATAACTTAACTGCTATCCTTAACAACAATAACTTAACTATGTCTACAAATAAAACTACCTGCCACTTTTTATATATTTCTTTATAGAAAACATTAAAAATGTTCGCACACTATCTTATATTTAATTCAAAAACAGTTTAACTTACCCAATAAATCTTGAACTATCATTGATGATATTCCTCCAATTATGAAATATCACCTGCAGAGTGCATTTTTGTCTCAGAAAATGCTTCACCCTAACATCACTACCCCAGCTGCACTCATAACCATAATTAATATTTTCTTCCATCCCCTGACTAGCTCAATCGGTAACAATAGTAATAACCTATCTTAACCCAAGAAAATAAAACTAAAAATCCCCTTTGGGAGTTTCACATTCCTTATACATAATCATGGAAGATATATATTTTAAATGTGTATCAACTATTTTGGGACAAAAAGAACATCCTTTTTTGTTACCTGGTCATTATACAGGACACGAAGACGGTGATATTCAAAGCGCAGAAACAGGCAGCATGTCTCCTCATTCATTAGAAAAGGACACAGAACAAAACATGAGGAACAAACCACCTGCGGAAGGAATGATAACTTACACCAGGCTCAACAGGAAGAAACATCTAGCAACAAGCAAAAAAAGAGGAAATCAGATACAAGCACTGTTTTTACTCCTGGAGAAAAAAAGGCAAAAGCAAAAGGACAATGCTGAAAACATCATCGACACTACTACATTGCAGCATCAGCCATTACCTCTAATGGTACTCCCGCCAACAGCACCAACCACCACGAAGAAACAAGGTGAACGCAAGAAGAAAACAAACGACAAAGGGTAGAAAAAGAACAAGACGATACCAACAGCAAAGGTTCAGATACCAATGATGACGACGATGACAGGCAACATGATGCAGATTTCATTCCTACAGACGGCGATGATGCCGAAGAGCATGACAGCGACGCAGAACATGACGACGACGTAAAAACACACTTATGTACTAATTTTGAATACTACTATTCAACACTCAGGATCTAACGTTCCTTTCTAGCGAAACCCTTTCTTTTTGTCTTCTGAAACAGAACAAATCAGGACAGAAGGACAGAAAGAGGAGAAAGACAAGCGGAAAAGAATTGGTAGCACCAACAGTTGTCGAAGAACAGCAAGAAACAAACGAACAGAAATGCCAAATCAAGGCAGGGGCAGCATTCGCTTATGTCAAGAAAGCATGGAATTTACTTAAAGACCGTCACAAGCAAGATATTAGGACGGCAGGATTTGGCATCATAGAGAACTGCAAAATAACGGGCTCCATCTGCAGACCACTTGCAGCACACATCTACGACAACCTGGACAAAGAAAGCATGACAATCACCTGCGGTGATGGTACCGAAGACAAGAAAATCAAGATTACTAAGGAAGCTATACACAAGGTGTTTGGATACTCAAACGGCACGAAAAAGTCAGCACCAAGGCCAGAGAAGAGCCCAACTTCAATGAAAGAACTAATGTCAGACCTTGGCTTCAAACATACAAATTTCAAGCCAAAAGAACTGTTCAGGGAGTGTCAGGACCAGATTTTCGGGATAATAATTTTCCAGAAAATGGCCCTTGTGCTTACCAGCCCCAGGATTACTGTTAGCTGATGAGGCACCAACTTGATACAGAAATTCACTACAAGAGATCGGGCCTACTATGACGAGCTAAAAAATGTCATCGAATAGCTAATAACGTCACAAATTACCCCCCGGTGACATTTTATGGGCGTCACAAGCATCGTCACGGAATCCCCGTCACGGATTACTCCTAGTGACGGCGCACGCGCAAAAACGTCATCGAAATTGGGACCTTCGGTGACGTTATATAGAACATCATCAACTTGTTATTTCCATGACGGCCAGTTATCGTCACATTTTAGGAGAAAATGTGCCATATTGTACCATATTCGGTGACGAGGCAACGTCACTAACTTTATGCCACATCAACACCCGATAAGCTATCCCACTACTAGTGCCACTACTTTTATTATGGATGAAAATGGCATCATCAATTTTATTTACTTTCTTTCAAATCTAAATTACGATGAAAATAAGTATTTAATTCACATCACATCAGATTATATGAAAAAGTTAAAGAGAAAAATCACATCATAAATTGATATGAAAGTCAAATCATATTATATATGAAATCGCTCAGCCAAATCATTCTATAAAAAAATGACAGTACAAAACTGACTCAAGTTTGACACATATAATAGACAAGATGAAAACTAATATTAACTAAAGACACATATGTTATCCTGATGATTCCAATGTAAGGATGGCATTCATGAACCATCTGGTTTGGACTGGGACTGCTGAGTTGCTTGAGCCCTCAAGAGAAAATCAAGTAGATTATCCGTCTCCTTTTGCTTCTTTGTCCAGGCTTCATTCTTCTCTTGCTAGATCTTCTTTAGAGCTTCCAAGTCTTCTTGCTGCTTCTTTTGTATCTCTTCAAATGCTCTCTCTTATGCTTCAAGTCTTGCGGCTAACTCCTCTCGATGCCTATAAATCACAAAACACAGCAACATTGCATCGTATTGAGATGAAAACAGACAATATAACAAGGTACAAGGGTATCGATTTGAAATAGAGAAGTACATTATTAAATTTCAAGGTAAGCATGTCCATGGGCTAATGAAACAGTAAACCCAGGAATAACTTATAATGTTTTAAAATATGCATAACCAATAGCTTGCTTACAGGAAGCATCGCCAAAAGGATATCAAGTCAGCAGCCTAGGTTAAAAGAAGCACTCATTAGTTGAACTTTGGTTCACTGCAATGAGTGCACTCTGCACACAGAAGCAAGCAAAAAGAAACAACAAGAACGGAAAGGGAAATAATATAATTACCTGACATTTGCATCTCTTGCCTCTCTATCCTTCTGTTCAATTCTTTCTTCTAAAACTTTGATCTGGGCTGATCAAGTAGAGCTCCCAGACCTCCCGGATCTTGATGCATGCCCCATGCTGGCAAGGAAGGTGCTATGGGCGCTTTCTTCCTTTAGAACTTCAGCCACAATCGCTGTATCGGATACTGGCTGCTCACCTTCTGATTGTGTTTCCCTTTTCTTTTCCATCGCATTCTATAGTATAAAGAAAAACATTGATGCTAAGGCAAAGTTCATATGCTAGATTACACTTTATCAATATGAGAATCTATTTCAAGTCAGAAACAATAAAGGAAGAAATCTTACATGAGCTAGAAGTGCTGGCTCGCTCATGCTACCGGTCTTGCTGTTTGTATGGGTGTCTTTGAAAAATTCAATGGGACTTGGGTCCTGATTGCATACTCCTGAAGCCCATGCCCCATGGTTGGTCTACGTCCACGACCTCTCCTTGACGGACGTGGATCAGTTGGACCAGTGGAGCATGCTAATGCATCTACATTACAAGTTGGCAGATAAATTAGAAGGTTACAATTTAAAGTGGAAAATAGAAGGGGTGAAGCGATGATGTCGCATATACCTTGGTCTTGTAATGTAATAATGTTATCTGATTGTCCGGATGTGCCTATCATGTCTTGAGAACCTTGTACCCCTGAATCAGCATCAGGCGAGTTGCTATCCTTAGAAGTTAGGTGAGGTGATGTGTTTGTTGGGTTTGGTGCAGACTGTTCTTGATGGTTTGTAGCTTCAAATGACTCAGTTGTTCTGGTAGCTCTAGATCTTGTTATTCTTGAGGTAGCAGCTGCGCTGTTTTTGCATCTGACATGCTTTTTCGTTTTTGGCATGGTAGAACCTTCAGGTGCCTGGGTCAAACAAGTGAGTAAAACAAGGAAGTTAATCAACACAAACTTATGCAATGTCAACAGAGGTTCAAATAGGAATGCAGTGAACAGAGATGTCATCATCTAGATTAATTAGGAAAAGTGGAGGGACAAAAAATGTGAATAAATCTTCGAGTGTGCATAGTGCACAGTGGCATACACATGATACAAGCAAGGTGAAATTAGACCAAGTGAATCCACAATGTACCTCCTCTTCTTCATCTCTCAAATCCTCCTCCTCTCCATGGGCCTCCTCTTCAGCATCTGGTTCATACTCTGAGTCGCTCCGATCATCAGCAGCTCGTGCATTTTGTGTCGGTTGCACATTAGAGGCACTAGGGTATACAAGGCTACAAGCTAAGCTTTTTATGTCTTTAAGATACTCCCTCTCCACAGCCTTGCGTTCCGCAATCCTTGCATCCCTTTCCTTCAAATACGCCTCACCCTTGTGTTTCTGTTCCGCAAGATATTCACTGCTATGCATATCACTCTCCAGAACTGGTGGCATGATTTTAGTAACTGGAGCTGGAAAATATTACAGAGAGTGAACTTAATGAATTGCCAAAAGACCTACCAGCCTACATTATCATCACTACATGACTGAAATCTTCTTAAACTTGTTTGAAGGAGTAAATGTAACGTACATGATTACATTAAATTATCTCTTGAAACCTGGCCATCATTGCTAGTAGACAAAAAAAACCTAGATTGTGTAAAACAGTTGTAAACACGCAGCTCTCCTAACAAGTAGTTCGTGTGTTCCTTTATACTTAAGCATAGAATTGATACTTATATAATTTGAGATGGCAAATACATTACTGTATGATGCTTTTGAGGGTTGTAGAACAGATCGAAATAAATAACATACTTGAAAATATGGAGTGTCCAGAATTCAGTTAAACAAGAACAAGTGCAGACTCATAGACTTAGTCTTTATTCAGTTTCAAACAAGTGCAGAGTCGCTCTTTATTCAGTTTTGAACAAGAAGAAGTGCAGACTCATAGACTCAGTCTTTATTCAGTTTCAAACAAGTGCAGAGTCGCTCTTTATTCAGTTTTGAACAAGAAGAAGTGCAGACTCATAGACTCAGTATTTATTCAGTTTCAAACAAGTGCATAGTCGCTCTTTATTTAGTTTTGAACAAGAAGAAGTGCAGACTCAGTCTTTATCTAGAATTCGAAATAAAGGACGTACACTGCGAACACCATATGGTAATATATTGTATCAAGAACAAGAGCAGACTCAATCTTTATTCAGTTATGACGATCCTAGGTAAAGACTTTTATGGGGTAGTAGAGCCACAAACAGGGACATGGTCGTTGTATTACAGGAAATCTCATGACAACTGAATAAAGACTAAGTAAATCTTACAGAGTTATTGGATTTGCCACATGGTCGCTGTATTCACACATGTAAAGAAGTCTCACACCATGGGTGCTTTTATCCCCCAACTCGCTTCCCTGATGATCCCCTACGTCTAGAGCTTGGGGTATGAGGAGGGCGGGATAAGAAATTTACCGTGAGCCACCGCCGATCGCTGCAATCGTTGGGGAAAGAGAGCCGGGTGGGGCGGCCTCCAATCCACTGTCGCCGGTTGATGCAGTGGATCCGTGCTTGGCCGGTCGGGCGGCCTCGTCCAATCCGCCGTCGCCGGTCGCTGAAATCAGGGGGGAATATAGCGGAGTGCTCACGGGGATGGTTGATGTTGGTGGATCCAAGCTCGGACGGCGGGGTGGCCACCCCCAATCTGCCGGCCCTGATCGCCGCAGTCGTGGTGTCGATTGAATCTGACGAGAAAAATTCCCGGGTGGGCGGTGGCTTTTTTTTGGCGGCGTCTATTCACGGGGAAATAGAAGGATAATTTTTGGCTGGGTCTTTGACTGGTGGGGACACAGGGTGAATGCGGGAAAAAATATAGAAAAGTGGAGGGAAAATAGTACGTGGGTGGAGGGAAAAGAGTTTTTTTTTGCGAGGAGATGGTGTATTTTCATAATTTATTTTCCACTTAATATTATGTAATTCATTTAATTCGAAATAAGTACAAAATGATTATTAAAAAGTAAATCTTACATGAACAATATGATGTGGTATTTTTCATGTTGTTTTTTGGGATAACTGTAAATAAATATGTCAAAAATTGTATAGAGGGATCTTAAGTATGTGATCTGGAAAAAACAAAATGCAAATTGGTGATTATTTTAACTGCTTGTGTAAATAAAATTGGTAAGTTGGGATGGTTTTTTTCTTTTTTTAGGAAAACATCTGATCTACTCCTTTCAATCATGGCAGTACAACGAATACAAAAAATAATAATAATAATATCTAGATTTGTAGACCAACTAACGACGACTCCAAGCGCAGAAGCGAGGCGAAGACGCGCCGCTGTCATCACCCCTCCCTCATCGGAGCCGGGTAAAACTTGTTATAGTGGACAGTCAGGAAGTCGCCGTGCTAAGGCACCATAGAATCAGCACATCAGAACAACAACTGTCACCGAGGAAGAGTAGCACAGATCCGAAGGATCCAACATGAAGACAATATCCGAGCAAATCCACCAAAGATGAATGTGCTGGAGACACACCTCCACACGCCCGCTGACGATGCTAAATGCACCACCGAAACTACGGCTAGGCGAGGAGAGCCGTATCCCATCTTTAGGGAGTGGATGCACTTACTTCAATTGGCAACCGCTAGCCAGAAGCGATCTGTGACGTGCTTCGGCTATCGCCGTCCTGCTTCTCCCCGCCATGAAACGCCGCCAGCTAGAACCGAGAAGACAATCAGATCGAGTCACATATGCGCCGGCAAGAAATAACTAACCTACAGATATAGTCTCCCTAAAAAAACTACAGATATAGTCACACACGCCCAGGCGTGTAGTCCAAGAATATGATATCATGATTTGTATAGCGTCCAAAGTCTTTCCTAATGGCAACGTAAAGTCCAAGGATATGATAGCACGATTTGTATAGCGTCCGTACTCTTTCCTAAAGCCGGTTCTAACTCCTGTAATAATCCTTTTGGTTTTTGTATCATTATTTTTAGTTTTTATAGATAGAACGAAACAATATGACCTCACGAGCGCCTCATTCAAGTTTTTTGCCTAGTCTGTTTATAGATAAGAATAAAAAAAGTAAAAGATGTCATCGACTCACCTATTTCCATTTTAATTTTTGAGATAGAACGAAACAAAATTAGCTCACGAGCGCCCAATTCAAGTTTTCAGCATATACACTGCCAAACAAAAATAATTGTTTTAAAATTTATATTTTTAATGCCTGATTAAATTTTTGGTCAAGCCACTACCTATTTATATAAGGAAGAACAAAAAACCATCTAAAAAAGAACAAAACAAGGTCTTCCCTTTTTAAGAATATAATACTCATAAGTATTTCCATGGCCACTACCTACTTATATTAGATAAAATAAAATAATTACAACGCTAAATAGGCTTTCAAAAAATGGTGGCGGGTCCCACTGCCAAAACCGACGCATGGCTCCTACCTCTCGATAACCCTTGAACTAGCTATGGTGGGTCCCACTGCTAGAAGCTACATGACAAAAAAATGATCATCACACATTTGTAGTATTCGATGACTCCAGCTAGTTCGTCATACAAAATACCAAATCGTCACAGAAATTGGCAACCAGGTGTGCTGAAAGGCCGAGGCATCCCAGTGACGTCTAACGTCACCGATTTGCGGTAATTGGTGACGCCACCTATGAGAACATCACACATTAGGCATTTAGATGACGTTGTCCACCATCGTCACGAGGATTTTCGTCACGGTATGTCAATTTTGTTGTAGTGATTCCAAGCAAAGTACAAAATATGTAGTACAAGACCATTGTGGCCTATGAGTACAACACTTGGTTTCTAGTGGTTGATGGCGGAAGCGGTTTGTGGTCCACCTGCGTCTATGGGACTCCATTTCCCACAAGAACAGCTGACCAGGATAACTCCTATCTTCGCGAGGCTGCTATCATCATAGCATAGGTTCCGGGGCTGTCATCGCAATGCTTATCTCCATGCGAGAAATCTGGCCAAGACAATAGCCAGGGACAAGCCAGTGAGTACTTTTGAATGTACTCGCAAACATTATGAACACGGGTATAATATAACAATGGATAATCATGCTCCGAACTATTCTATGATCATATCGTCAGTCATGAAATAAACAAATTCATGATGCACACATGCAGGTTGTTCATGTAAAATATGAATATGAAATACGGGAGTAGAAATAGTATGCACCGATCGAGTGTCTGAAGCGACACCTCGAAAGGAAAATAAATCATGCCTCAGTCGGGCGTCTGAGCGACACCACATAAAGGGCTTATGAATGAAAGAAAATAACAAGCATGCCACAGTCGGGCGTCTGATCGACACCACATAAGGGGCTTATGAATAAAAGAAAATAACAAGCATGCCACAGTCGGGCGTCTGAGCGACACCACATAAGGGGCTTATGAATAAAAGAAAATAACAAGCATGCCACAGTCGGGCGTCGGAGCGACACCACATAAGGGGCTTATGAATAAAAGAAAATAACAAGCATGCCACAGTCGGGCGTCGGAGCGACACCACCTAAAGGGCTTATAAGAAAATAATCGCAGCGAGTATCCAGGAGGTAGAACCGTCCCAGGGATACTCGACAATTCAAATAATGTAAATGGTTAGTCCACAATAATCATAATCCCCATATGCCACACGCCATAATCAAAGTTCTGGTTTAGCCGTTTCTCCTCCGAAAACCGTCACTAGACCCATCTCAGACTGTAGTCCTTACCCATGGACATGGCTATCCGAATAGATTTAACCTCTGCAGAGGGTGTACTCTTTTCCCACGAGTAATGGATTTATTTAGTCCATCGGGACTAATTCCGCCTACGGTATTTTAATTGAAAACACACCTGACCTGCACACACCAGCTTAACTTACCGGTGTCTGGAATCACCCACAACACGTGTCAAGCAAAACTCTAAGTGGGGAGGCTACAACCTCGACTTAGCATGGGATCAAATTTATATCGCGCGCTCTAAGGGGTGCCCCCCTCTCGGTCCCAACCAGAAACACCCATTCCCCCGGACCAGGTGGCATGCCTACCGGAGGCCTCCAGTATCTTCCACCATGGCCTCTCTGTACGGTGTGTGCTAGGACGGGGTTGACAACTTACTGAACCGTACCCTACCTGCGGCAGGGACAAGTGGTAGTACGAAACAAGTATGGGGGTTACTGAACAAGACTCGACCTATGGCCGACTCAGGAGGTCCAAGTATTCTCCGTATGATCATCATAACAAATATATTTCCATTAACAGATAAACTCATCGCTCATCAAGCCTCACCATGTTATACCGGACATACTCGTCTCGACGAGGAACTAGGGACAAGCTCGTGTCTACCCAAGACCACGACTTTCCCGACCTCCTTTCGGTATGCATGAGAAGCTTACGAGGACGGTCACCATCACCAGCATATCCCTTTTTAACAGCATAGCATTTCCATTATGCACTCATGCGTATGATTTTATCGTCACATGAAATAACGTATGCTCCAAGTCAAGGTGGTGTTGTAACCGTATCAACAACATCCAAAAATATTATGCCAGAGTTCAGAATGCTTGCCTTCAGGTTGTGGAGAGGAAGTGTGCATTCCAAAACTTTTTTAAAGTTTTCTTCTCTCTCCATTTCCTATTTTGAAAAATATTCAAATAACATATGTTTCAAAAACAGTACAAAAAGTTGTCCTGAAATTTTTTGAAATAAATCTTAAAATAAACTAGATGAAATTTGAGGGAGGTAGGAAAAAGAATCAACTCATTTGGAGTTTTATTTAAAACGATATAACCAGTCAAAGTTCTGTTTTAAAATAAAACAGAAAAAGAAAACGTTTCGGAGGGGCTTACACTTTCTGTTTAGCAAAACCGTATTTTGCGAAATACGCCTCCACTTAAAACACACGTTGGCGGGGCTGGGTCGCTGACAGTGGGTCCAGCGGGCCCACTGGTCAGGTTTGACTAGTCCCTTCTCCCTCCTCTTCCTCTGCCCGAACGGAGGCGGGACTCCGGCGATCGACGCCGGCGAACGGCAGCTCCTCGCGGGCTCCGGAGGGCAGGGATGGATCCGTGGTTCCAGGGCGGTCCTCCTGGTGGTCGAGAGGGCCGTGGGGGTGAAGGGAGTCGCTGCCGGCGAGCTTCGCGGCGGGGGAGGTTTCAGGTGGTTTGGGGGTTTCGAGCTATGGTGGTACTTGGTCGCGTTTGAGAGGCTGGGCGGCTCCGTGAGGTCGAGGGGAAACGGGTGGTGGCGTTGGATGGGTGGGGGAGGCCCTGGTTGCGATGAATGGTACTGGAAGGTGGCGGCGGCCGAACCGACCGGAGTCGAGGAAGACGGCTACCATCCGGCGATTGCTGCCTGAGGGGGGCTATGGGGGTGGCCTGGGGTCGCCTGAGTGCTCGAAGGAGCTCGGGGGCCTCCTTTTATAGCGCAACGAGGCTGGTTCCGCGGTGATGGATAAGAACGACGGCGAGTCGCCGTTCTGTAGTGGCCAGGGCGACGTGGCGGCGACGAGCACTAGCAGACGGGCTTGAGGATAGGCTCGGGCTGTACAAGGGGGCAGCTGGCGCGCTGCTGCGGCTCGGGCGGCGCCGTCCATGGCAGGAGTCCACTATGGCCGGCCGCTAGCCGCCGTGGCCGACCTGACGGCGGCGCTGTAGGGTGCCAGGGTTGGCTCTGTGGCGAGGGAGGGGGCGAGCGAGTTGGCTGCGAGTGGGGAGAGGCCAGAGCGGGCGCGGGGAGGCGGCCGTGCGACGCGGCGGCTCGGGCGCCCGCACGTGTAAAACGCGCGCTCTGGGCGCGCCCGGAGCACGTACGAGACGTGCTCGACATAATGCCAGTGCGGCCTAGAGTGCTTTAGCGAGGCTGGCAAATAACAGGACTAGGTTAGGATTAGCTTGGATTTTAGTGGACAAGGTTACTGGGTTAGAGGGTTAAGTACACAGTGCAAACTCAAACTCATGTCAAAACTGACTATGCACACCAAGTGTTTGACAAAATGCTAAGGGCATCTAGGCAACTCTTGGGGTGGCCACAAACTCCAGATCATAGTCTCTCTAGGTGTAGGTGATGGTGGCAAGGTTAGTTTGGCAAGAACAGAAACTTGTTAGTGCAAGTTTTTGAGAAAGCCAATTTTGGGCAGAAACTAAAGACTATCATTGCAAGCACTTAAAACCCTCCAATGGGTCCACTCCCCTGGACTTAAGGGTTTTGCAGGGTGGTCTATAAGTAGGAAAAAGCTCAGGGTTACTAGAGCAAGATAATTTAGGGTTGCAGTACAAATCACCAAACTGGAGCAGAATGAAGATGAGGATGATTTCCTCAACTTTTTCAAAGAACACCAATGGGTTTTTGCATAAAGTAGAATTATGTGCATCTACTGACATCTCCAAACACTTGGAAGAATTTTTAAAGGAATATTTAAATAGGCTGTAGTGCAAAAATACCTACTGGACCAGATTTGAAAAGTTGATGTAGAGCTCAAAATCTCCAAATGACCAAAAGATATTCTTGTATAAAAGTGATGTGGAAACATCACATGACATCCCCAAATTTTCGTGAAAATATTAAATGCATTAATCAAATGGTTGCAGTGCAACAGAGGCTCCAAATTTATGAAAAATCATTTTAAAAGAATAAAGCTCAGGAAAACAATTATGCAAATAAATCCACTGATAAAGAATTGTTTTATTGAGAGAGTATACAAGTCCAATAATAATTTTGGAAAGTTTCCACTTGAGGTAAACACCCACAATATTTAAGAGAAGAGGGGTTCTGAAATCAAGAGATTAATCCAGACAAATGGAAAATTTTAATTTCCTGGCAAAATTTTAATTATTAAAACAAGGTTAAAATTTTGGGGTGTTACAGGGAGCTAAAAATATTGGTGGAACTAGATGACGAACAGTCAAACAGGAAATCGGTTAAAATATTTTTTCTTATTTTTTTCCACAACGTTGTCTTCGGGTCAAGCGCCGCTATCTTCGCCCGACAAGCTATAATGGTAGAGGACATGGACTATCCAGAGATGGCAAAGATGGATTTCTGCGAGGTAATCGTCGAATGTATTAAGGAAGGAGCCAAGATATGGCAGAAACACATAAATTTGCCTCAGGAAGAAAAGAACAAAAATCATGTCAATGGTTTGGCACAAGGGCCAGTAATCATGTACCTCGACTCCCTGCTGCTGCCAACCGACACAAAAGAAATGCGGAAGATTGCAAAGACAATGGACAAGACCTCATTACCACGAGCAAACCATCTCAAAGAGAGTGACCTAGCGAAAATAGCTAGAGCAGACATGAAAAGGGGAGGAAGAGCACGACCAGATGACTATGAATTTGGCAAAATACATGTATAGCTATATTGTACATAAATCAGTCCTTCCCTTTTTGAAAACGGTTTCCATTCTAATCAACTACATTACACCAAAACGATGCAGACATGGAAAGGAACAGCAGAGAGGATCTTCTATGCCAACACAGCATCAACTTCGTCTTCAATTCACCAGATAGCAGTAGAACATCACAAACAACAGCAACACCAGAACACGACCAAACTGCTACCACCTCCACCCAAACGCCGGCGCGAACCACGTGTCGGCACCAGTCGAAGAAGGGAACCAAAAAAAAGCATCAGCACAGGAGCAGAAGAAAGATTCCAAAGGATAAACAAATTGTTGGAAAAAGTACTCCATGAAGCAGAACAGATACCCGCAGTAACCACCAGGGCTGAACACCAATGCAACGAAAAGGAAAAGATATTGGATGAAAAAAAAAGAACCTAGTCGTGCAACAAACAATTGCCCTGATGGATTCATTAGAACAACTCAGACAATTTCAGGACATAGTTTGCACAAGGTACCTGACAGACAATGCGACCCTGCAGACACTAGAGCAAGCAGATCCAACAGCCTCAAGTAGACTAGCCGATGCCAACCGCACAAATGAAATCGTAGCCACAACAGAACCAAGAGAAAGGAGAAAAGAAAAGAAAAGAAAGAAGACGAAGAGAGGAAGAGAAGAACAAAATCAAGGGACATAGGCATTGACAAGAACAAGATAAAGCGGCAAAAACAGGTAAGTAAATAGTAATGCATGGTGCCATACGCACCCTAAAGCAAACCCCTGTTTTCATACCTCAACTGAAAAGAACTGCCTCAATGCTTTCAGGAACGTACCAATAGCACGCCAGGCCAAGATGAACTCCAACAGCAGGATGGTGTCAACAACCCCAAAAACACAAATGAACGGAACAAACAAAGCAACCTCACAACAGACAATGCTACAACAACAACTACCCCAACACAAGCACAAGATACGATCAATGTCAGAACCTGTGAAGAGGTCAGTATGAACGTCCATTTTTCCTTTCAAAACTGGATAGAGTTATAAGTTAACTGACAAACCTCCAACAAAATATAGACTCAGCTGAAGAACAATCAAGTCAGCAGCCCCACGAACCAAATGCAAGAAGCTAACCCACAATCAACCGTTAGCATAACAAACGCAAAGAAGAAGAAAACAACGAGGAGGAGGTAAACTTCCATATCCACTATTACCCACACCGAAAGCTCATAAATGGCAGGAAAGAAAGTGAACCGCAAACTCATATTGTTTGATCTCCAGGTATCACAAGCACTGCAAGACCAAGAGACAACCCGTGTTGAAATTGAACCCCATAGTGAACCTCAAACAGACGAAGGCGTCACAGAACAGGAACTTTGTGTACAAGAGATTTCCAGCGCCACAACATTGCAGATCACCATCACGAGTACAAAGGAGAAAGCGCAAGACATCCCAGCCGATGAGAAACAAGAGACTGTTATACCTGACAAAGAAACAGTAGATGCAGGCACAAATAACCCAGTCATCAACACGGAGGTAAACATTCAACAACAACAACCACTTTTCAAAATATTTTTATGATGTCTGAACTACCTAATACACCCCGCCACGGCAATACAAAGATTATAAGGTATGTCTCACCCTTTTCTTTGAACAAATGCAGGAAACAAACGAGTACGCTGATATCGAAGATCAAGAACTTCAAACAACAACATCTGAAGAGGTGAGGTTACAAAGCTCAGACAAGTTCAATCTATAAATTCAATTTTTATTAAACAGGAAGAGGAAGCATGCAAAAGCATTGGCATAGACATTCAACAAGAAAAACTAGAGGACAACACGAGACAAGGAGAAGCCGTAGTACAAGCAGTAGACAGTCCTGCAACTCCAGAGATAGAGGTCTTATAAAAAAATTGTAACTGAACAGTCAGAAATGCACCCATTTCTTAAATATTTTTTGTGTTGGTGCAGGCACAAGAAGCTCAAGAAACCATCAACAATCAAGACCATCAAACACAACCAGAGGAGCCCAATGAACAACCCGAACATGTTCTTCAAACGATAGACAATAATGCCACTGAAGACCAAGCCACAAAAAATTCACTCACCAAACAACAGGTACCAGAGACAGGGGCAGCGTCAACGACTGAAAAGGTAAACTTACGAAACCTGCAACTATGAAATTATAAAATTGCTGCGTGCACAATCAAATAAACTCAAACCTACCACATTTGTATTCAGTCCAATGGACTCTCACTTTGCCGCCTCTATGTTTGAACAGCTGCAAGAAAAAAACAAGGTCAGTGACGATGAACAGCAAAATAAAGAGCAACAGAAGGACCCAAAACCACCACTTAACGAAAAATCAACAGTTGTTGGGAATCGTAGCATAATTTTAAAATTTTCCTACGCTCACCAAGATGCATCTATGCAGTATACTAGCAACGGGGGGAAAGGAGTGCATCTACATACCCTTGTAGATTGCGAGCGGAAGCGTTCCAATGAACGTGGATGACGGAGTCGTACTCACCGTGATTCAAATCACCGATGACCGAGTGCCGAACGGACGGCACCTCCGCATTCAACACACGTACGGCGCAGCGACGTCTCCTCCTTCTTGATCCAGCAAGGGGGAAGGAGAGGTTGATGGAGATCCAGCAGCACGACGGCGTGGTGGTGGATGTAGCGGGATGCCGACAGGGCTTCGCCGAGCTTCTACAAGAGAGAGAGAGAGGTGTAGCATGGGGAGGAGGGAGGCGCCCAAGGCTGAGATGTTGCTGCCCTCCCTCCCCCCCTTTATATAGGCCCCCTGGGAGGGGGGCGCTGGCCAAACCCATCTAGGGTGGGGGCGGCGGCCAAGGGGGGTGCCTTGCCCCCCAAGGCAAGTGGGAAGCCCCCCCCACCCTAGGGTTTCCAACCCTAGGCGCATGGGGGGAGGCCCATGGGGGGGCGCCCAGCCCACTAGGGGCTGGTTCCCTTCCCACTTCAGCCCACGGGGCCCTCCGGGATAGGTGGCCCCACCCGGTGGACCCCCGGGACCCTTCCGGTGGTCCCGGTACGATACCGGTAACCCCCAAAACTTTCCCGGTGGCCGAAACATGACTTCATATATATAATTCTTTACCTCCGGACCATTTCGGAACTCCTCGTGACGTCCGGGATCTCATCCGGGACTCCGAACAACTTTCGGGTTTCCGCATACTCATATATCTACAACCCTAGCGTCACCGAACCTTAAGAGTGTAGACCCTACGGGTTCGGGAGACATGCAGACATGACCGAGACGCCTCTCCGGTCAATAACCAACAGCGGGATCTGGATACCCATGTTGGCTCCCACACGTTCCACGATGATCTCATCGGATGAACCACGATGTTGAGGATTCAATCAATCCCGTATACAATTCCCTTTGTCAATCGGTATGTTACTTGCCCGAGATTCGATCGTCGGTATCCCAATACCTTGTTCAATCTCGTTACCGGTAAGTCTCTTTACTCGTACCGCAATGCATGATCCCGTGACTAACGCCTTAGTCACATTGAGCTCATTATGATGATGCATTACCGAGTGGGCCCAGAGATACCTCTACGTCATACGGAGTGACAAATCCTAGTCTCGATCCGTGCCAACCCAACAGACACTTTCGGAGTTACCCGTAGTGCACCTTTATAGTCACCCAGTTACGTTGTGACGTTTGGCACACCCAAAGCACCCCTATGGTATCCGGGAGTTGCACGATCTCATGGTCTAAGGAAAGGATACTTGACATTGGAAAAGCTCTAGCAAACGAAACTACACGATCTATTATGCTATGCTTAGGATTGGGTCTTGTCCATCACATCATTCTCCTAATGATGTGATCCCGTTATCAACGACATCCAATGTCCATAGTCAGGAAACCATGACTATTTGTTGATCAACGAGCTAGTCAACTAGAGGCTTACTAGGGACACGTTGTGATCTATGTATTCACACATGTATTACGATTTCCGGACAATACAATTATAGCATGAACAATAGACAATTACCATGAACAAAGAAATATAATAATAACCATTTATTATTGCCTCTAGGGCATATTTCCAAGAGTCTCCCACTTGCACTAGAGTCAATAATCTAGTTATATTGTGATGAATCGAACACCCATTGCGTCCTGGTGTTGATCATGTTTTGCTCTAGGGAGAGGTTTAGTCAATGGATCTGCTACATTCAGGTCCGTATGTACTTTAAAAATATCAATGTCTCCATTTTGAACACTTTCACGAATGGAGTTGAAGCGACGCTTGATATGCCTGGTCTTCCTGTGAAATCTGGGCTCCTTCGCAAGGGCAATAGCTCCAGTGTTGTCACAGAAGAGAGTCATCGGGCCCGACGCATTGGGAATCACCCCTAGGTCGGTAATGAACTCCTTCATCCAGACTGCTTCCTGCGCTGCCTCCGAGGCTGCCATGTACTCCGCTTCACATGTAGATCCCGCCACGACGCTTTGCTTGCAACTGCACCAGCTTACTGCTCCTCCATTCAAAATATACACGTATCCGGTTTATGACTTCGAGTCATCCAGATCTGTGTCGAAGCTAGCGTCGACGTAACCCTTTACGACGAGCTCTTCGTCACCTCCATAAACGAGAAACATATCCTTGGTCCTTTTCAGATACTTTAGGATATTCTTGACCGCTGTCCAGTGTTCCATGCCGGGATTACTTTGGTACCTTCCTACCAAACTTACGGCAAGGTTTACATCAGGTCTGGTACACAGCATGGCATACATAATAGACCCTATGGCCGAGGCATAGGGGATGACACTCATCTTTTCTCTATCTTCTGTCGTGGTCGGGCATTGAGCCGTGCTCAATTGCACACCTTGCAATACAGGCAAGAACCCCTTCTTGGACTGATCCATATTGAACTTCTTCAATATCTTGTCAAGGTATGTACTCTGTGAAAGACCAATGAGGCGTCTCGATCTATCTCTATAGATCTTGATGCCTAATATATAAGCAGCTTCTCCAAGGTCCTTCATTGAAAAACACTTATTCAAATAGGCCTTTATACTTTCCAAGAATTCTATATCATCTCCCATCAATAATATGTCATCCACATATAATAAGAGAAATGCTACAGAGCTCCCACTCACTTTCTTGTAAACACAGGCTTCTCCATAAGTCTGTGTAAACCCAAACGCTTTGATCATCTCATCAAAGCGAATGTGCCAACTCCGAGATGCTTGCACCAGCCCATAGATTGAGCGTTGGAGCTTGCATACTTTGTTAGCATTCTTAGGATCGACAAAACCTTCCGGCTGCATCATATACAACTCTTCCTTAAGGAAGCCGTTAAGGAATGTCGTTTTGACGTCCATCTGCCATATCTCATAATCATAGTATGCGGCAATTGCTAACATGATTCGGACGGACTTCAGCTTCGCTACGGGTGAGAAAGTCTCATCGTAGTCAACCCCTTGAACTTGTCGATAACCCTTAGCGACAAGTCGAGCCTTATAGATGGTCACATTACCATCCGCGTCTGTCTTCTTCTTAAAGATCCATTTGTTTTCTATGGCTCGCCGATCATCGGTCAAGTCAGTCAAAGTCCATACTTCGTTTTCATACATGGATCCTATCTCGGATTTCATGGCTTCTAGCCATTTGTCGGAATCCGGGCCCGCCATCGCTTCTTCATAGTTCGAAGGTTCACTGTTGTCTAACAACATGATTTCCAGGACAGGGTTGCCATACCACTCTGGTGCGGAACGTGTCCTTGTGGACCTACGAAGTTCAGTAGTAACTTGATCCGAAGCTTCATGATCATCATCATTAACTTCCTCCCCAGTCGATGTAGGCACCACAGGAACATCTTCCCGCGCTGCGCTACTTTCCAGTTCGGAAGGAGTGACTATCACCTCATCAAGTTCCACTTTCCTCCCACTCAATTCTTTCGAGAGAAACTCCTTCTCTAGAAAGGACCCGTTCTTGGCAACGAAGATCTTGCCTTCGGATCTGAGGTAGAAGGTATACCCAATAGTTTCCTTGGGGTATCCTATGAAGACGCATTTTTCCGACTTGGGTTCGAGCTTTTCAGGTTGAAGTTTCTTGACATAAGCATCGCATCCCCAAACTTTTAGAAACGACACCTTAGGTTTCTTCCCAAACCATAATTCATACGGTGTCGTCTCAACGGATTTCGACGGAGCCCTATTTAAAGTGAATGCGGCAGTCTCTAAAGCATAGCCCCAAAATGAGAGCGGTAAATTGGTAAGAGACATCATAGATCGCACCATATCCAATAGAGTGCGATTACGACGTTCGGACACACCGTTTCTCTGAGGTGTTCCAGGCGGCGTGAGTTGTGAAACTATTCCACATTTCCTTAAGTGTGCACCAAATTCGTGACTTAAATATTCTCCACCACGATCTGATCGTAAGAATTTTATTCTCCTGTCACGTTGATTCTCAACCTCACTCTGAAATTCCTTGAACTTTTCAAAGGTTTCAGACTTGTGTTTCATTAGGTAGACATACCCATATCTACTTAAGTCATCAGTGAGAGTGAGAACATAACGATACCCTCCACGAGCCTCAACACTCATTGGACCGCACACATCGGTATGTATGATTTCCAATAAGTTGGTTGCTCGCTCCATTGTTCCGGAGAACAGAGTCTTGGTCATCTTACCCATGAGGCATGGTTCGCACGTGTCAAATGATTCGTAATCAAGAGACTCCAAAAGTCCATCTGCATGGAGCTTCTTCATGCGCTTGACACCAATGTGACCAAGGCGGCAGTGCCACAAGTATGTGGGACTATCGTTATCAACTTTACATCTTTTGGTATTCACACTATGAACATGTGTAACATCACGTTCGAGATTCATCAAGAATAAATCATTAACTGGCGGGGCATGACCATAAAACATATCTCTCAAATAAATAGAACAACCATTATTCTCAGATTTAAATGAGTAGCCATCTCGAATTAAACGAGATCCAGATACAATGTTCATGCTCAAAGCTGGCACTAAATAACAATTATTGAGGTTTAAAACTAATCCCGTGGGTAGATGCAGAGTTAGCGTGCCGACGGCGATCACATCGACCTTGGAACCATTCCCGACGCGCATCGTCACCTCGTCCTTCGCCAGTCTTCGTTTATTCCGTAGTTCCTGTTTTGAGTTACAAATATGAGCAACCGCACCGGTATCAAATACCCAGGAGCTACTACGAGTACTGGTAAGGTACACATCAATTACATGTATATCACATATACCTTTGGTGTTGCCGGCCTTCTTGTCCGCTAAGTATTTGGGGCAGTTCCGCTTCCAGTGACCACTTCCCTTGCAATAAAAGCACTCAGTCTCGAGCTTGGGTCCATTCCTTGGCTTCTTCCCGGTAACTGGCTTACCGGGCGCGGCAACTCCCTTGCCATCCTTCTTGAAGTTCTTCTTACCCTTGCCCTTCTTGAACTTAGTGGTTTTATTCACCATCAACACTTGATGTTCTTTTCTGATCTCCACCTCCGCTGATTTCAGCATTGAATATATCTCAGGAATGGTCTTTTCCATCCCCTGCATATTGAAGTTCATCACAAAGCTCTTGTAGCTTGGTGGAAGCGACTGAAGGATTCTGTCAATGACCGCATCATCCGGGAGATTAACTCCCAGCTGAGTCAAGCGGTTGTGCAACCAAGACATTCTGAGTATGTGCTCACTTACAGAACTATTTTCCTCCATTTTACAGCTGAAGAACTTGTCGGAGACTTCATATCTCTCGACCCGGGCATGAGCTTGGAAAACCAATTTCAGCTCCTCGAACATCTCATATGCTCCATGTTTCTCAAAACGCTTTTGGAGACCCGGTTCTAAGCTGTAAAGCATGCCGCACTGAACGAGGGAGTAATCATCAGCACGCTGCTGCCAAGCGTTCATAACGTCTTGGTTCTTTGGGATTGGTGCATCACCTAGCGGTGCTTCTAAGACATAATCTTTCTTGGCTACTATGAGGATGATCCTCAGGTTCCGGACCCAGTCCGTATAGTTGCTGCCATCATCTTTCAGCTTGGTTTTCTCTAGGAACGCGTTGAAATTGAGGACAACATTGGCCATTTGATCTACAAGACATAGTGTAAAGATTTTAGACTAAGTTCATGATAATTAAGTTCATATAATCAAATTATTTAATGAACTCCCACTTAGATAGACATCCCTTTAGTCATCTAAGTGAAACATGATCCGAGTTAACTAGGCCGTGTCCGATCATCACGTGAGACGGACTAGTCAAGATCGGTGAACATCTCCATGTTGATCGTATTTTCTATACGACTCATGCTCGACCTTTCGGTCCTCCGTGTTCCGAGGCCATGTCTGTACATGCTAGGCTCGTCAAGTCAACCTAAGTGTATTGCGTGTGTTCCGAGGCCATGTCTGTACATGCTAGGCTCGTCAACTCCCGTTGTATGCGAACGTTAGAATCTATCACACCCGATCATCACGTGGTGCTTCGAAACAACGAACCTTCGCAACGGTGCACAGTTAGGGTGAACACTTTTCTTGAAATTATCATAAGGGATCATCTTACTTACTACCGTCGTTCTAAGCAAATAAGATGCAAAAACATGATAAACATCACATGCAATCAAATAGTGACATGATATGGCCAATATCATTTTTGCTCCTTTGATCTCCATCTTCGGGGCACCATGATCATCTTCGTCACCGGCATGACACCATGATCTCCATCATTGTGTCTTCATGAAGTCGTCACGCCAACGATTACTTCTACTTCTATGGCTAACGCGTTTAGCAACAAAGTAAAGTAATTTACATGGCGTTATTAATGACACGCAGGTCATACAAAATAATAAAGAGAACTCCTATGGCTCCTGCCGGTTGTCATACTCATCGACATGCAAGTCGTGATTCCTATTACAAGAATATGATCAATCTCATACATCACATATATATCATTCATCACATCTTCTGGCCATATCACATCACATAACACATGCTGCAAAAACAAGTTAGACGTCCTCTAATTGTTGTTGCAAGTTTTTACGTGGTTTGTAGGTTTCTAGCAAGAACGTTTTCTTACCTACGTATGACCACAACGTGATTTGCCAATTTCTATTTACCCTTCATAAGGACCCTTTTCATCGAATCCGTTCCGACTAAAGTAGGAGAGACAGACACCCGCTAGCCACCTTATGCAACTAGTGCATGTCAGTCGGTGGAACCTGTCTCACGTAAGCGTACGTGTAAGGTTGGTCCGGGCCGCTTCATCCTACAATGCCGCCGAAACAAGAAACGACTAGTAGCGGCAAGAAGAATTGGCAACATCAACGCCCACAACTTCTTTGTGTTCTACTCGTGCATAGTAACTACGCATAAACCTGGCTCTGATTCCACTGTTGGGAATCATGGCATAATTTTAAAATTTTCCTACGCTCACCAAGATGCATCTATGGAGTATACTAGCAACGAGGGGAAAGGAGTGCATCTACATACCCTTGTAGATCGCGAGCGGAAGCGTTCCAATGAACGTGGATGACGGAGTCGTACTCGCCGTGATTCAAATCACCGATGACCGAGTGCCGAACGGACGGCACCTCCGCGTTCAACACACATACGGTGCAGCGACGTCTCCTCCTTCTTGATCCAGCAAGGGGGAAGGAGAGGTTGATGGAGATCCAGCAGCACGACGGCGTGGTGGTGGATGTAGCGGGATGTCGGCAGGGCTTCGCCAAGCTTCTACGAGAGAGAGAGATGTAGCAGGGGAGGAGGGAGGCGCCCAAGGCTATAATGTTGTTGCCCTCCCTCCCCCCCTTTATATAGGCCCCCTGGGAGGAGGAGGGCGCCGGCCACAACCCATCTAGAGGGGGGGGCGGCGGCCAAGGGGGGTGCCTTGCCCCCCAAGGCAAGTGGGGCGCCCCCCCACCCTAGGGTTTCCAACCCTAGGCGCAGGGGGGAGGCCCATGGGGGGGCGCCCAGCCCACTAAGGGCTGGTTCCCTTCCCACTTCAGCCCACGGGTCCCTCCAGGATAGGTGGCCCCACCCGGTGGACCCCCGGGACCCTTCCGGTGGTCCCGGTACAATACCGGTAACCCCCGAAACTTTCCCGGTGGCCGAAACTTGACTTCCTATATATAATTCTTCACCCCCGGACCATTCCGGAACTCCTCGTGGCGTCCGGGATCACATCCGGGACTCCGAACAACTTTCGGGTTTCCGCATACACATATCTCTACAACCCTAGCGTCACCGAACCTTAAGTGTGTAGACCCTACGGGTTCGGGAACCATGCAGACATGACCGAGACGTTCTCCGGCCAATAACCAACAGCGGGATCTGGTTACCCATGTTGGCTCCCACATGTTCCACGATGATCTCGTCGGATGAACCACGATGTCGGGGATTCAATCAATCCCGTATGCAATTCCCTTTGTCCATCGGTATGTTACTTGCCCGAGATTCGATCGTCGGTATCCCGATACCTTGTTCAATCTCGTAACCAGCAAGTCTCTTTACTCGTTCCGTAACTCACATCATCCCGTGATCAACTCCTTGGTCACACTGTGCACATTATGATGATGTCCTACCGAGTGGGCCCAGAGATACCTCTCCGTTTACACGGAGTGACAAATCCCAGTCTCGATTCGTGCCAACCCAACAGACACTTTCGGAGATACCTGTAGTGCACCTTTATAGCCACCCAGTTACGTTGTGACGTTTGGTACACCCAAAGCATTCCTACGGTATCCGGGAGTTGCACAATCTCATGGTCTAAGGAAATGATACTTGACATTAGAAAAGCTCTGAGCAAACGAACTACACGATCTTGTGCTAGGCTTAGGATTGGGTCTTGTCCATCACATCATTCTCCTAATGATGTGATCCCGTTATCAACGACATCCAATGTCCATGGTCAGGAAACCGTAACCATCTATTGATCAACGAGCTAGTCAACTAGAGGCTTACTAGGGACATGGTGTTGTCTATGTATCCACACATGTATCTGAGTTTCCTATCAATACAATTCTAGCATGGATAATAAACGATTATCATGAACAAGGAAATATAATAATAACCTATTTATTATTGCCTCTAGGGCATATTTCCAACAGTCTCCCACTTGCACTAGAGTCAATAATCTAGTTCACATCACCATGTGATTAACACTCACAGGTCACATCACCATGTGACCAACATCCAAAGAGTTTACTAGAGTCAACAATCTAGTTCACATCACTATGTGATTAACACTCAATGAGTTCTGGTTTGATCATGTTATGCTTGTGAGAGAGGTTATTAGTCAACGGGTCTGAACCTTTCAGATCCGTGTGTGCTTTACGAATATCTATGTCATCTTGTGGATGCTACCACGCGCTATTTGGAGCCATTTCAAATCATTGCTCTACTATACGAATCCGGTTTACTACTCAGAGTCATCCGGATTAGTGTCAAAGTTCGCATCGACGTAACCCTTTACGACGAACTCCTTTTCACCTCCATAATCGAGAAAATTCCTTAGTCCACTAGGTACTAAGGATAAGTTCGACCGCTGTCATGTGATCCATTCCCGGATCACTATTATACCCCTTGACCAACTCATGGCAAGGCACACTTCATGTGCGGTACACAGCATAGCATACTGTAGAGCCTACGTCTAAAGCATAGGGGACGACCTTCGTCCTTTCTCTCTTCTGCCGTGGTCAAGCTTTGAGTCTTACTCAATTTCACACCTTATAACTCAGGTAAGAACTCCTTCTTTGACTGATCTATTTTGAACTCTTTCAAAATCATGTCAAGGTGTGTGTTCTTTGAAAGTATCATCGGGCGTCTTGATCTATCTCTATAGATCTTGATGCCCAATATGTAAGCAGCTTTTATCCAGGTCTTCCTTTGAAAAACTCCTTTCAAACAACCCTTTATGCTTTCCAGAAATTTTACATCATTTCGGATCAACAATATGTCATTCACATATACTTATCAGAAATGTTGTAGCGCTCCCACTCACTTTATTGTAAATACAAGTTTCTAACAAACTTTGTATAAACCCAAAAACTTTGATCACTCCATCAAAGCGTATATTCTGACTCCGAGATGCTTGCTCTAGTCCATGGAAGGATCGCTGGAGCTAGCATACCTTTTAGCATCCTTAGGATCGACAAAACCTTTCTGATTGTATCACATACAACCTTTCCTTACGAAAACTGGTAAGGAAACTTGTTTTGACATCCATCTGCCAGATTTCATAAATGCAGCTAATGCTAACATGATTCCGACGGACTTAAGCATCGCTACGGATGAGAAAATCTCATCGTAGTCAACTCCTTGAACTTGTGGAAATACTCTTTGCCACAAGTCGAGCTTCATAGACGGTAACATTACCGTCCACGTCCGTCTTCTTCTTAAAGATCCATTTATCTCGGATTTCATGGCTTCTAACCATTTGTCGGAATATGGGCCCACCATCGCTTCTCCATAGCTCGTAGGTTCATTGTTGTCTAACAACATGACTTTCAAGACAGGATCACGTACCACTCTGAAGTAGCACGCATCCTCGTCGTCCTACGAGGTTTGGTAGTGACTTGATCCGAAGTTTCATGATCACTATCATAAGCTTCCACTTCAATTGGTGTAGGTGCCACAGGAACAACTTCCTGTGCCCTGCTACACACTAGTTGAAGTGACGGTTCAATAACCTTATCAAGTCTCCACCATCCTCCCACTCAATTCTTTCGAGAGAAACTTTTCCTCGAGAAAGGACCGTTTCTAGAAGCAATTACTTTTGCTTCCAGATCTGAAATAGGAGGTATACCCAACTGTTTTGGGTATTCTATGAAGATGCATTTATCCGCTTTGGGTTCGAGCTTATCAGCCTGAAACTTTTTCACATAAGCATCGCAGCCCCAAACTTTTAAGAAACGACAACTTAGGTTTCTCTAAACGGTGTCGTCTCAACGGAATTGCGTGGTGCCCCTTTTAAAGTGAATGCGGTTGTCTCTAATGCCTAACCCATAAACGATAGTGGTAATTCGATAAGAGACATCATGGTATGCACCATATCCAATAGGGTGCAGTTATGATGTTCGGACACACCATCACACTATGGTGTTCCAGGCGGTATTAATTGTGAAACACTTTCCACAATGTCTTAATTGTGTGCCAAACTCGTAACTCAGATACTCATCTCTATGATCATATCACAGACATTTTATCCTCTTGTCACGACGATCTTCAACTTCACTCTGAAATTACTTGAACCTTTCAATAATTCAGACTTGTGTTTCATCAAGTAAATACACTCAGCATCTACTCAAATCATCTGTGAAGTAAGAACATAACGATATCCACTGCATGCCTCAGCACTCATTGGACTGCATACATCAAAATGTATTACTTCCAATAAGTTGCTCTCTTGTTCCATCTTACTGAAAACGAGGCCTTTCAGTCATCTTGCCCATGTGGTATGATTTGCATGTCTCAAGTGATTCAAAATCAAGTGAGTCCAAACGATCCATCTGCATGGAGTTTCTTCATGCATATATACCAATAGACATGGTTCGCATGTCTCAATCTTTTCAAAAACGAGTGAGTCCAAAGATCCATCTACATGGAGCTTCTTCATGCGTTCTATACCAATATGACTCAAGTGGCAGTGCCACAAGTATGTGGTACTATCATTACTATCTTATATCTTTTGGCATGAACATGTGTATCACTACGATCGAGATTCATTTTAGGTGCAAGACCATTGAAGGTATTATTCAAATAAACAGAGTAACCATTATTCTCCTTAAATGAATAACCGTATTGCGATAAACATAATCCAATCATGCTCAACGCAAACACCAAATCTCGATGGTAGAGGGAGCATGCGATGCTTGATCACATCAACCTTGGAAACACTTCCAACACATATCGTCATCTCACCTTTAGCTAGTCTCCGTTTATTCCGCAGCTTTTATTTCGAGTTACTAACACTTAGCAACCGAACCGGTATCTAATACCCTGGTGCTGCTAGGAGTACTAGTAAAGTACACATTCATATAATGTATATCCAATATACTTCTGTCGACCTTGCCTGCCTTCTCATCTACCAAGTATCTAGGGTAGTTCCTGCTTCAGTGACCGTTCCCCTCATTACAGAAGCACTTAGTCTCGGGTTTGGGTTCAACCTTGGGATTCTTCACTAGAGCAGCAAATGATTTGCTGTTTCATGAAGTATCCCTTTTGCCCTTGCCCTTCTAGAAACTAGTGGTTTTACTAACCATCAACAATTGATGCTCCTTCTTGATTTCTACTTTCGCGGTGTCAAACATCGCGAATAGCTCAA
Source organism: Triticum aestivum (assembly GCF_018294505.1). Classification (NCBI taxonomy): domain Eukaryota; kingdom Viridiplantae; phylum Streptophyta; class Magnoliopsida; order Poales; family Poaceae; genus Triticum; species Triticum aestivum. The sequence continues at coordinate 467,026,592 of NC_057805.1, read as the reverse complement.
GGATCATCATATCTATCCCTGATATGTTATAGTTCATCACGAAGCTCTAATAGCTTGGTGGCAGTGACTATGGAGAACCATCACTATCTCATCTGGAAGATTAACTCCCACTCGATTCAAGCGATTGTGGTACTCAGACAATCTGAGCACATGCTCAACGATTGAGCTTTTCTCCCTTAGTTTGCAGGCTTAAGAAACTTGTCAGAGGTCTCATACCTCTTGACGTGGGCACTAGTCTGAAATCCCAATTTCAGTCTTCGGAACATCTCATATGTTCTGCGACGTTTCAAAAACGTCTTTGGTGCCACAATTCTAAACCGTTAGCATTACGCACTGAACTATCACGTAGTCATCAAAACGTGTATGTCAGATGTTTCGCAACATCTACAGACGACGCTGAGGTTCAGCACACCGAGCGGTGCATTAAGGACATAAGCCTTCTGTGCAGCAATGAGGACAATCCTCAGTTTACGGACCCAGTCCGCATAATTGCTACTACCAACTTTCAACTAAATTTTCTCTAGGAACATATCTTAAACAGTAGAACTAAAGCGTATGACATAATTTGCAAAGACCTTTTGACTATGTTCATGATAATTAAGTTCATCTGATTAATGAACTCCCACTCAGATAGACATCCCTCTAGTCATCTAAGTGATACATGATCCGAGTCAAACTAGGCCGTGTCCGATCATCACGTGAGACGGACTAGTCATCATCGGTGAACATCTCCATGTTGATCGTATCTACTATACGACTCATGTTCGACCTTTCGGTCTCTTGTGTTCCGAGGCCATGTCTGTACATGCTAGGCTCGTCAAGTCAACCTAAGTGTTTCGCATGTGTTCCGAGGCCATGTCTGTACATGCTAGGCTCGTCAACACCCGTTGTATTCGAACGTTAGAATCTATCACACCCGATCATCACGTGGTGCTTCGAAACAACGAACCTTCGCAACGGTGCACAGTTAGGGGGAACACGTCTCTTGAAATTTTAGTGAGGGATCATCTTACTTACTACCGTCGTTCTAAGCAAATAAGATGCATAACATGATAAACATCACATGCAATCAAATAGTGACATGATATGGCCAATATCATTTTGCTCCTTTGATCTCCATCTTCGGGGCACCATGATCATCTTTGTCACCGGCATGACACCATGATCTCCATCATCATGATCTCCATCATTGTGTCTTCATGAAGTTGTCACGCCAACGATTACTTCTACTTCTATGGCTAACGCGCTTAGCAATAAAGTAAAGTAATTTACATGGCGTTATTCAATGACACGCAGGTCATACAAAAAATAAAGACAACTCCTATGGCTCCTGCCGGTTGTCATACTCATCGACATGCAAGTCGTGATTCCTATTACAAGAATATGATCAATCTCATACATCACATATATCATTCATCACATCTTCTGGCCATATCACATCACATAGCACATGCTGCAAAAACAAGTTAGACGTCCTCTAATTGTTGTTGCAAGTTTTTACGTGGCTTGTATAGGTTTCTAGCAAGAACGTTTCTTACCTACGTAAAACCACAACGTGATATGCCAATTTCTATTTACCCTTCATAAGGACCCTTTTCATCGAATCCGTTCCGACTAAAGTGGGAGAGACAGACACCCGCTAGCCACCTTATGCAACTAGTGCATGTCAGTCGGTGGAACCTGTCTCACGTAAGCGTACGTGTAAGGTCGGTCCGGGCCGCTTCATCCCACAATGCCGCCGAAACAAGATAAGACTAGTAGCGGCAAGAAGAATTGGCAACATCTACGCCCACAACTACTTTGTGTTCTACTCGTGCATAGAAACTACGCATAGACCTAGCTCATGATGCCACTGTTGGGGAACGTAGCAGAAATTCAAAATTTTCTACGCATCACCAAGATCAATCTATGGAGTAATCTAGCAACGAGGGGAAGGGGAGTGCATCTACATACCATTGTAGATCGCGATGCGGAAGCGTTGCAAGAACGCGGATGAAGGAGTCGTACTCGTAGCGATTCAGATCGCGGTTGATTCCGATCTAAGCACCGAAGAACGGTGCCTCCGCGTTCAACACACGTGCAGCCCGGTGACGTCTCCCACGCCTTGATCCAGCAAGGAGAGAGGGAGAGGTTGGGGAAGACTCCGTCCAGCAGCAGCACGACGGCGTGGTGGTGGTGGAGGAGCGTGGCAATCCCGCAGGGCTTCGCCAAGCACCGCGGGAGAGGAGGAGGAGGGAGAGGGGTAGGGCTGCGCCGAAAGAGAGACGTTCTCATGTCTTGGGCAGCCCCAAACCTCAACTATATATAGGGGGGGAGGGGCTGCGCCCCCTCTAGGGTTTCCCACCCCAAGGGCTGGCGGCCAGCCCTAGATCCCATCTAGGGGGGCGGCCAAGGGGAGGAGAGGGGGGGCGCCACTAGGGTGGGCCTTAAGGCCCATCTGGACCTAGGGTTTGCCCCCTCCCACTCTCCCATGCGCTTGGGCCTTGGTGGGGGGGCGCACCAGCCCACCTGGGGCTGGTCCCCTCCCACACTTGGCCCACGCAGCCTTCTGGGGCTGGTGGCCCCACTTGGTGGACCCCCGGGACCCTCCCGGTGGTCCCGGTACATTACCGATAACACCCGAAACTTTTCCGGTGACCAAAACAGGACTTCCCATATATAAATCTTTACCTCCGGACCATTCCGGAACTCCTCGTGACGTCCGGGATCTCATCCGGGACTCCGAACAACATTCGGTAACCACGTACATACTTTCCCTATAACCCTAGCGTCATCGAACCTTAAGTGTGTAGACCCTACGGGTTCGGGAACCATGCAGACATGACCGAGACGTTCTCCGGTCAATAACCAACAGCGGGATCTGGATACCCATGTTGGCTCCCACATGTTCCACGATGATCTCATCGGATGAACCACGATGTCGGGGATTCAATCAATCCCGTATACAATTCCCTTTGTCTATCGGTATGTTACTTGCCCGAGATTCGATCGTCGGTATCCCGATACCTTGTTCAATCTCGTTACCGGCAAGTCTCTTTACTCGTTCCGTAACTCACATCATCCCGTGATCAACTCCTTGGTCACATTGTGCACATTATGATGATGTCCTACCGAGTGGGCCCAGAGATACCTCTCCGTTTACACGGAGTGACAAATCCCAGTCTCGATTCGTGCCAACCCAACAGACACTTTCGGAGATACCTGTAGTGCACCTTTATAGCCACCCAGTTACGTTGTGACGTTTGGTACACCCAAAGCATTCCTACGGTATCCGGGAGTTGCACAATCTCATGGTCTAAGGAAATGATACTTGACATTAGAAAAGCTCTGAGCAAACGAACTACACGATCTTGTGCTAGGCTTAGGATTGGGTCTTGTCCATCACATCATTCTCCTAATGATGTGATCCCGTTATCAACGACATCCAATGTCCATGGTCAGGAAACCGTAACCATCTATTGATCAACGAGCTAGTCAACTAGAGGCTTACTAGGGACATGGTGTTGTCTATGTATCCACACATGTATCTGAGTTTCCTATCAATACAATTCTAGCATGGATAATAAACGATTATCATGAACAAGGAAATATAATAATAACCTATTTATTATTGCCTCTAGGGCATATTTCCAACAGTCTCCCACTTGCACTAGAGTCAATAATCTAGTTCACATCACCATGTGATTAACACTCACAGGTCACATCACCATGTGACCAACATCCAAAGAGTTTACTAGAGTCAACAATCTAGTTCACATCACTATGTGATTAACACTCAATGAGTTCTGGTTTGATCATGTTATGCTTGTGAGAGAGGTTATTAGTCAACGGGTCTGAACCTTTCAGATCCGTGTGTGCTTTACGAATATCTATGTCATCTTGTGGATGCTACCACGCGCTATTTGGAGCCATTTCAAATAATTGCTCTACTATACGAATCCGGTTTACTACTCAGAGTCATCCGGATTAGTGTCAAAGTTCGCATCGACGTAACCCTTTACGACGAACTCCTTTTCACCTCCATAATCGAGAAAATTCCTTAGTCCACTAGGTACTAAGGATAAGTTCGACCGCTGTCATGTGATCCATTCCCGGATCACTATTGTACCCCTTGACCAACTCATGGCAAGGCACACTTCATGTGCGGTACACAGCATAGCATACTGTAGAGCCTACGTCTAAAGCATAGGGGACGACCTTCGTCCTTTCTCTCTTCTGCTGTGGTCAGGTCTTGAGTCTTACTCAATACTCACACCTTGTAACACAGCCAAGAACTCCTTCTTTGCTGATCTATTTTGAACTCTTTCAAAATCATGTCAAGGTGTGCGTTCTTTGAAAGTATCATCGGGCGTCTTGATCTATCTCTATAGATCTTGATGCCCAATATGTAAGCAGCTTTTATCCAGGTCTTCCTTTGAAAAACTCCTTTCAAACAACCCTTTATGCTTTCCAGAAATTTTACATCATTTCGGATCAACAATATGTCATTCACATATACTTATCAGAAATGTTGTAGCGCTCCCACTCACTTTATTGTAAATACAAGTTTCTAACAAACTTTGTATAAACCCAAAAACTTTGATCACTCCATCAAAGCGTATATTCTGACTCCGAGATGCTTGCTCTAGTCCATGGAAGGATCGCTGGAGCTAGCATACCTTTTAGCATCCTTAGGATCGACAAAACCTTTCTGATTGTATCACATACAACCTTTCCTTACGAAAACTGGTAAGGAAACTTGTTTTGACATCCATCTGCCAGATTTCATAAATGCAGCTAATGCTAACATGATTCCGACGGACTTAAGCATCGCTACGGATGAGAAAATCTCATCGTAGTCAACTCCTTGAACTTGTGGAAATACTCTTTGCCACAAGTCGAGCTTCATAGACGGTAACATTACCGTCCACGTCCGTCTTCTTCTTAAAGATCCATTTATCTCGGATTTCATGGCTTCTAACCATTTGTCGGAATATGGGCCCACCATCGCTTCTCCATAGCTCGTAGGTTCATTGTTGTCTAACAACATGACTTTCAAGACAGGATCACGTACCACTCTGAAGTAGCACGCATCCTCGTCGTCCTACGAGGTTTGGTAGTGACTTGATCCGAAGTTTCATGATCACTATCATAAGCTTCCACTTCAATTGGTGTAGGTGCCACAGGAAACAACTTCCTGTGCCCTGCTACACACTAGTTGAAGTGACGGTTCAATAACCTTATCAAGTCTCCACCATCCTCCCACTCAATTCTTTCGAGAGAAACTTTTCCTCGAGAAAGGACTCGTTTCTAGAAGCAATTACTTTTGCTTCCAGATCTGAAATAGGAGGTATACCCAACTGTTTTGGGTATTCTATGAAGATGCATTTATCCGCTTTGGGTTCGAGCTTATCAGCCTGAAACTTTTTCACATAAGCATCGCAGCCCCAAACTTTTAAGAAACGACAACTTAGGTTTCTCTAAACGGTGTCGTCTCAACGGAATTGCGTGGTGCCCTTTTAAAGTGAATGCGGTTGTCTCTAATGCCTAACCCATAAACGATAGTGGTAATTCGATAAGAGACATCATGGTATGCACCATATCCAATAGGGTGCAGTTATGATGTTCGGACACACCATCACACTATGGTGTTCCAGGCGGTATTAATTGTGAAACACTTTCCACAATGTCTTAATTGTGTGCCAAACTCGTAACTCAGATACTCATCTCTATGATCATATCACAGACATTTTATCCTCTTGTCACGACGATCTTCAACTTCACTCTGAAATTACTTGAACCTTTCAATAATTCAGACTTGTGTTTCATCAAGTAAATACACTCAGCATCTACTCAAATCATCTGTGAAGTAAGAACATAACGATATCCACTGCATGCCTCAGCACTCATTGGACTGCATACATCAAAATGTATTACTTCCAATAAGTTGCTCTCTTGTTCCATCTTACTGAAAACGAGGCCTTTCAGTCATCTTGCCCATGTGGTATGATTTGCATGTCTCAAGTGATTCAAAATCAAGTGAGTCCAAACGATCCATCTGCATGGAGTTTCTTCATGCATATATACCAATAGACATGGTTCGCATGTCTCAATCTTTTCAAAAACGAGTGAGTCCAAAGATCCATCTACATGGAGCTTCTTCATGCGTTCTATACCAATATGACTCAAGTGGCAGTGCCACAAGTATGTGGTACTATCATTACTATCTTATATCTTTTGGCATGAACATGTGTATCACTACGATCGAGATTCATTTTAGGTGCAAGACCATTGAAGGTATTATTCAAATAAACAGAGTAACCATTATTCTCCTTAAATGAATAACCGTATTGCGATAAACATAATCCAATCATGCTCAACGCAAACACCAAATCTCGATGGTAGAGGGAGCATGCGATGCTTGATCACATCAACCTTGGAAACACTTCCAACACATATCGTCATCTCACCTTTAGCTAGTCTCCATTTATTCCGCAGCTTTTATTTCGAGTTACTAACACTTAGCAACCGAACCGGTATCTAATACCCTGGTGCTGCTAGGAGTACTAGTAAAGTACACATTCATATAATGTATATCCAATATACTTCTGTCGACCTTGCCTGCCTTCTCATCTACCAAGTATCTAGGGTAGTTCTGCTTCAGTGACCGTTCCCCTCATTACAGAAGCACTTAGTCTCGGGTTTGGGTTCAACCTTGGGATTCTTCACTAGAGCAGCAAATGACTTGCTGTTTCATGAAGTATCCCTTTTGCCCTTGCCCTTCTAGAAACTAGTGGTTTTACTAACCATCAACAATTGATGCTCCTTCTTGATTTCTACTTTCGCGGTGTCAAACATCGCGAGTTGCTCAAGGATCATCATATCTATCCCTGATATGTTATAGTTCATCACGAAGCTCTAATAGCTTGGTGGCAGTGACTATGGAGAACCATCACTATCTCATCTGGAAGATTAACTCCCACTCGATTCAAGCAATTGTGGTACTCAGACAATCTGAGCACATGCTCAATGATTGAGCTTTTCTCCCTTAGTTTGCAGGCTTAAGAAACTTGTCAGAGGTCTCATACCTCTTGACGTGGGCACTAGTCTGAAATCCCAATTTCAGTCTTCGGAACATCTCATATGTTCTGCGACGTTTCAAAAACGTCTTTGGTGCCACAATTCTAAACCGTTAGCATTACGCACTGAACTATCACGTAGTCATCAAAACGTGTATGTCAGATGTTTCGCAACATCTACAGACGACGCTGAGGTTCAGCACACCGAGCGGTGCATTAAGGACATAAGCCTTCTGTGCAGCAATGAGGACAATCCTCAGTTTACGGACCCAGTCCGCATAATTGCTACTACCAACTTTCAACTAAATTTTCTCTAGGAACATATCTTAAACAGTAGAACTAAAGCGCAGTATGACATAATTTGCAAAGACCTTTTGACTATGTTCATGATAATGAAGTTCATCTGATTAATGAACTCCCACTCAGATAGACATCCCTCTAGTCATCTAAGTGATACATGATCCGAGTCAAACTAGGCCGTGTCCGATCATCACGTGAGACGGACTAGTCATCATCGGTGAACATCTCCATGTTGATCGTATCTACTATACGACTCATGTTCGACCTTTCGGTCTCTTGTGTTCCGAGGCCATGTCTGTACATGCTAGGCTCGTCAAGTCAACCTAAGTGTTTCGCATGTGTTCCGAGGCCATGTCTGTACATGCTAGGCTCGTCAACACCCGTTGTATTCGAACGTTAGAATCTATCACACCCGATCATCACGTGGTGCTTCGAAACAACGAACCTTCGCAACGGTGCACAGTTAGGGGGAACACGTCTCTTGAAATTTTAGTGAGGGATCATCTTACTTAGCTACCGTCGTTCTAAGCAAATAAGATGCATAACATGATAAACATCACATGCAATCAAATAGTGACATGATATGGCCAATATCATTTTGCTCCTTTGATCTCCATCTTCGGGGCACCATGATCATCTTTGTCACCGGCATGACACCATGATCTCCATCATCATGATCTCCATCATTGTGTCTTCATGAAGTTGTCACGCCAACGATTACTTCTACTTCTATGGCTAACGCGCTTAGCAATAAAGTAAAGTAATTTACATGGCGTTATTCAATGACACGCAGGTCATACAAAAAATAAAGACAACTCCTATGGCTCCTGCCGGTTGTCATACTCATCGACATGCAAGTCGTGATTCCTATTACAAGAATATGATCAATCTCATACATCACATATATCATTCATCACATCTTCTGGCCATATCACATCACATAGCACATGCTGCAAAAACAAGTTAGACGTCCTCTAATTGTTGTTGCAAGTTTTTACGTGGCTTGTATAGGTTTCTAGCAAGAACGTTTCTTACCTACGTAAAACCACAACGTGATATGCCAATTTCTATTTACCCTTCATAAGGACCCTTTTCATCGAATCCGTTCCGACTAAAGTGGGAGAGACAGACACCCGCTAGCCACCTTATGCAACTAGTGCATGTCAGTCGGTGGAACCTGTCTCACGTAAGCGTACGTGTAAGGTCGGTCCGGGCCGCTTCATCCCACAATGCCGCCGAAACAAGATAAGACTAGTAGCGGCAAGAAGAATTGGCAACATCTACGCCCACAACTACTTTGTGTTCTACTCGTGCATAGAAACTACGCATAGACCTAGCTCATGATGCCACTGTTGGGGAACGTAGCAGAAATTCAAAATTTTCTACGCATCACCAAGATCAATCTATGGAGTATTCTAGCAACGAGGGGAAGGGGAGTGCATCTACATACCCTTGTAGATCGCGATGCGGAAGCGTTGCAAGAACACGGATGAGGGAGTCGTACTCGTAGCGATTCAGATCGCGGTTGATTCCGATCTAAGCACCGAACCACGGCGCCTCCGCGTTCAACACACGTGCAGCCCGGTGACGTCTCCCACGCCTTGATCCAGCAAGGAGAGAGGGAGAGGTTGGGGAAGACTCCGTCCAGCAGCAGCACGACGGCGTGGTGGTGATGGAGGAGCGTGGCAATCCTGCAGGGCTTCGCCAAGCACCGCGGGAGAGGAGGAGGAGGGAGAGGGGTAGGGCTGCGCCGAAAGAGAGACGTTCTCATGTCTTGGGCAGCCCCAAAACCCCAATATATATAGGGGAGGGGGAGGGCTGCGCCCCATCTAGGGTTTCCCCCACCCCCCTAGATGGGGCTTGGGGGGCGGCCAAAGGGGGAGAGAGGGGGGCGCCCACTAGATGGGCCTTAAGGCCCATCTGGACCTAGGGTTTGCCCCCTCCCACTCTCCCATGCGCCTTGGGCCTTGGTGGGGGGCGCACCAGCCCACCTGGGGCTGGTCCCCTCCCACACTTGGCCCATGCAGCCTTCTGGGGCTGGTGGCCCCACTTGGTGGACCCCCGGGACCCTCCCGGTGGTCCCGGTACATTACCGATATCACCCGAAACTTTTCCGGTGACCAAAACAGGACTTCCCATATATAAATCTTTACCTCCGGACCATTCCGGAACTCCTCGTGACGTCCGGGATCTCATCCGGGACTCCGAACAACATTCGGTAACCACGTACATACTTTCCCTATAACCCTAGCGTCATCGAACCTTAAGTGTGTAGACCCTACGGGTTCGGGAACCATGCAGACATGACCGAGACGTTCTCCGGTCAATAACCAACAGCGGGATCTGGATACCCATGTTGGCTCCCACATGTTCCACGATGATCTCATCGGATGAACCACGATGTCGGGGATTCAATCAATCCCGTATTCAATTCCCTTTGTCTATCGGTATGTTACTTGCCCGAGATTCGATCGTCGGTATCCCGATACCTTGTTCAATCTCGTTACCGGCAAGTCTCTTTACTCGTTCCGTAACTCACATCATCCCGTGATCAACTCCTTGGTCACATTGTGCACATTATGATGATGTCCTACCGAGTGGGCCCAGAGATACCTCTCCGTTTACACGGAGTGACAAATCCCAGTCTCGATTCGTGCCAACCCAACAGACACTTTCGGAGATACCTGTAGTGCACCTTTATAGCCACCCAGTTACGTTGTGACGTTTGGTACACCCAAAGCATTCCTACGGTATCCGGGAGTTGCACAATCTCATGGTCTAAGGAAATGATACTTGACATTAGAAAAGCTCTGAGCAAACGAACTACACGATCTTGTGCTAGGCTTAGGATTGGGTCTTGTCCATCACATCATTCTCCTAATGATGTGATCCCGTTATCAACGACATCCAATGTCCATGGTCAGGAAACCGTAACCATCTATTGATCAACGAGCTAGTCAACTAGAGGCTTACTAGGGACATGGTGTTGTCTATGTATCCACACATGTATCTGAGTTTCCTATCAATACAATTCTAGCATGGATAATAAACGATTATCATGAACAAGGAAATATAATAATAACCTATTTATAATTGCCTCTAGGGCATATTTCCAACAGTCTCCCACTTGCACTAGAGTCAATAATCTAGTCCACATCACCATGTGATTAACACTCATAGGTCGCATCACTATGTGACCAACATCCAAAGAGTTTACTAGAGTCAACAATCTAGTTCACATCACTATGTGATTAACACTCAATGAGTTCTGGTTTGATCATGTTATGCTTGTGAGAGAGGTTATTAGTCAACGGGTCTGAAACCTTTCAGATCCGTGTGTGCTTTACGAATATCTATGTCATCTTGTGGATGCTACCACGCGCTATTTGGAGCCATTTCAAATAATTGCTCTACTATACGAATCCGGTTTACTATTCAGAGTCATCCGGATTAGTGTCAAAGTTCGCATCGACGTAACCCTTTACGACGAACTCCTTTTCACCTCCATGATCGAGAAAATTCCTTAGTCCACTAGATACTAAGGATAAGTTCGACCGCTGTCATGTGATCCATTCCCGGATCACTATTGTACCCCTTGACCAACTCATGGCAAGGCACACTTCATGTGTGGTACACAGCATAGCATACTGTAGAGCCTACGTCTGAAGCATAGGGGACGACCTTCGTCCTTTCTCTCTCTTCTGCTGTGGTCAGGTCCTGAGTCTTACTCAATACTCACATCTCGTAACACAGTCAAGAACTCCTTCTTTGCTGATCTATTTTGAACTCTTTCAAAATCATGTCAAGGTGTGCGTTCTTTGAAAGTATCATCGGGCGTCTTGATCTATCTCTATAGATCTTGATGCCCAATATGTAAGCAGCTTTTATCCAGGTTTTCCTTTCAAAAACTCCTTTCTACATCATTTCGGATCAACAATATGTCATTCACATATACTTATCAGAAATGTTGTAGCGCTCCCACTCACTTTATTGTAAATACAAGTTTCTAACAAACTTTGTATAAACCCAAAAACTTTGATCACTCCATCAAAGCGTATATTCTGACTCCGAGATGCTTGCTCTAGTCCATGGAAGGATCGCTGGAGCTAGCATATCTTTTAGCATCCTTAGGATCGACAAAACCTTCCTGATTGTATCACATACAACCTTTCCTTACGAAAACTGGTGAGGAAACTTGTTTTGACATCCATCTGCCAGATTTCATAAATGCAGCTAATGCTAACATGATTCCGACGGACTTAAGCATCGCTACGGATGAGAAAATCTCATCGTAGTCAACTCCTTGAACTTGTGAAATACTCTTTGCCACAAGTCGAGCTTCATAGACGGTAACATTACCGTTCACGTCCGTCCTCTTCTTAAAGATCCATTTATCTCGGATTTCATGGCTTCTAACCATTTGTCGGAATATGGGCCCACCATCGCTTCTCCATAGCTCGTAGGTTCATTGTTGTCTAACAACATGACTTTCAAGACAGGATCACGTACCACTCTGAAGTAGCACGCATCCTCGTCGTCCTACGAGGTTTGGTAGTGACTTGATCCGAAGTTTCATGATCACTATCATAAGCTTCCACTTCAAATGGTGTAGGTGCCACAGGAACAACTTCCTGTGCCCTACTACACACTAGTTGAAGTGACGGTTCAATAACCTTATCAAGTCTCCACCATCCTCCCACTCAATTCTTTCGAGAGAAACTTTTCGTCGAGAAAGGACTCGTTTCTAGAAGTAATTACTTTTGCTTCCTGATCTGAAATAGGAGGTACACCCAACTGTTTTGGGTATTCTATGAAGATGCATATATCCGCTTTGGGTTCGAGCTTATCAGCCTGAAACTTTTTCACATAAGCATCGTAGCCCCAAACTTTTAAGAAACGACAACTTAGGTTTCTCTAAACGGTGTTGTCTCAACGGAATTGCGTGGTGCCCCTTTTAAAGTGAATGCGGTTGTCTCTAATGCCTAACCCATAAACGATAGTGGTAATTTGATAAGAGACATCATGGTATGCACCATATCCAATAGGGTGCAGCTATGATGTCCGGACACACCATCACACTATGGTGCTCCAGGCGGTATTAATTGTGAAACACTTTCCACAATGTCTTAATTGTGTGCCAAACTCGTAACTCAGATACTTATCTCTATGATCATATCACAGATATTTTATCCTCTTGTCACGACGATCTTCAACTTCACTCTGAAATTACTTGAACCTTTCAATAATTCAGACTTGTGTTTCATCAAGTAAATACACTCAGCATCTACTCAAATCATCTGTGAAGTAAGACCATAACGATATCCACTGCAAGCCTCAGCACTCATTGGACTGTACACATCGAATGTATTACTTCCAATCAAGTTGCTCTCAGGGAGAAAGATTGATGTCAATCTAGGCCATGTCGCCGAGAGCTTCAAGGTTGGTAAATCAGTACGCACCGAAGCAATCGAGCCCATGCTAACAATCTTGAGAAAACAACTAAATGGCACAGGGAGAAAGATTTTGTCGTTAAGCAACACTGTAAGTAAAGATCAAGGCAAAAGAATCAAGTTTAAAACAATATATATATGACTTTATAAATAGATAAACTTCCCCTATAACTGAACTTACAAATTCCCTTTGTGTATCTGTGACAAAACAAGCAGCACTCGATAAAGGAAGCCGACGACGAAGATCCAATGTGCTACAGAAATAATGATCAAGAACACATTAGAAAAAAAAATACTACCTGCCAGGCTTAGATCATTTTTCAACATGCAAGAAGAAGAAAAACTGCAAGATTATAACATGGTAAGCAGATCAGCTTGCGTGTATATTATGCAAAAGTTCTCATTTTATTTTATGTTTCTAAATATAAGAAGATTTCCAAATATTTTCTTTTTATTTTTTGTTTTGCAGTTCCTTCTACCATGTTTGTTGCGCGGGTTTGAGCAAGACGAAAATACAAGTCAGTACTTCACCATTACAGTTAACATGCAAAAATAGTGCTTTGAACTCCTTGACTCTTCAACTGCATATCCAGGCACAATAGAATTCTGTAACAATGTAACTAGCAAATTAATGAAAATATGGAAGCACGTAAGCACAGAGCTACAACTTTCACAAAAAAGCATCAACCATTTCAAAAGGGTCAAACTGCAGGTGCCACTTCAAGGAGAAGACACGTAAGCACTTCCAACATTTCACTTCTTTCTTTTTTTCAATGCAAGATTCACTACTACAATTACTGAAATAATCCTGTTCTTTCGTCTTTTCAATGCAACAATTACCACTGCTCCAACACTTCTCTTCTTTCCGTTTGTTGAATGCAACAATCTTACTAGTACCATTCCTCTACATGCAGAATGGACTGTGCATTCTATATGTACATGAACCTGAAGCACTACTCCAATGATGGAACATCATCAACCTTAGAGCCAGAACAAGTACCAGAGTTGAGGAAAACAATTCTATATCAACTAATCAATCAACACGGAGGGAATACCAAACTGTCATTAATCAAGTGTACAACAGGTTAGTCTTTTCAGAAACTAATCGTTACAATTTTGTCACACTAGAAGAAGTAATATTCTTTTTTTAATTATTATTTTTTGATTCTAACAGATATGCTGAAGTATGAAGTCGATATGGGAGACAAAGAAATGCAAGAGACAGAATGTTGCGTACTAGAAGAGTTTCCGCCAAATCCCGAGCCAAAAGAACATATTATGCATGCGACAACCACAAAAGAGCATGAAGTTATTGATAGATCCAGTAAACACAAAGAGGTTATGGATGTCAGCAGACACGCCGTCGCCCAAGAATCTTGCATAGACCACGAAGAAAAGGATCCACCAGTAGAACCAGATCAACCACCACCAGACGACAAGACACCACACCATGATGAAGAGCAAACGGACGAGCAAAATATCAACAGCAATACCCCGAGCACAGAGCAACTTGAACAAACAGGCACTGATTTAAAAGAGGATGGCACAAGCAACGACGTACCAAATACACAAGAACAGGTTTCCGAGCAGAAGAAACAACCTGTTCTTCTTCAAGAAGAAACAGGCTCGGCAAGCAATCAGCAAGGCACCTCCAGCACCATCTCTCTAGAGTTCCTAAAACCCAAAACAATGGAAAAGCACGATGAAGTTGATGAATTTCTTTCAAGCCTTAACCCGCTCCAACTAGAGGAATACAACGAGCATGTAAAGATGGGCGTTGGATTCGATGTAATCAAAACATGGCTGAATGACCACGAAAGCTATGAATTCAACAAAGATCCCACTCCGTATCTGACAATCTTGCAGCAAGAATCAAGAGAACATTCAATGCCTCAATCATCTGAGAACAGCTCAGACAAGAAAATCTCAGTCAAGAAGAGACCGGTAAAGCCTTCAAGAAAGCTGAATGGAAAAATTCCTACTTTTGTCCTAGGAGATTTCAAATATATGGACAAAGCCAGAGCACTTCATGAATACCTATTCAGCAAAGAAGGACAGAACGAACGCGGAGAGTAAGTACTTTCTCTTGTCACAACAAAAAAACAAAGAAATGTTGCCCCTTTTAAAACCAACCTAACTAATGTGTAAACTTTTTATGCTTGGAGTCTAAACGTATATATTAGCTCGAAGCGACCCGATTGGATTACAGGAGAACAAATGATGGAACAGCTACGGAAAGGAGATCATGGACAGATGGAGGGATCCATCGCAAACGCATTGTTCGAAGAATGGACAGTGCAGCAACAATACAACACAACCGATAAATCCATACTTCCCGCAGAATTTGCAAACGTATGAAGTCCAATTTGACAAAAAAAAACACTTGCATCATTTCAGTGATTACAAAGATTGTACTAAAAAGTAGAAAAAAATTTGGCCGCAGATCGTGCTCGGTGTTAAAATTGGAGAAAAAGGAGGACTAGCAGAATTCAATGAGGACGAAGCATTGAAACAGTTTGCACCCCTTGTAACAGGGAAGGAACTTTTAAAGAAAAAGCTGGTAAGTTAATAGAAATATACAAACATAATTCATTTTTCCTACAGATTGCACATTTACATGTCATTTAATTCTCCTGACAAGAATGAACTTTAACTCACTCTGTCTCCAAACACCGCAGATTATGATACCTCACAACACAGCTAAACACTACACACTGTACGTGCTCAACAAGTACACAAGCTCCATCGACATACTTGACTCACTGAATTACAGAGACGGAGATGGAAAGAATACATGGAAAACACACCATAAGGATCACCCAGAACTGGTACGTCAATTCAACCTTGTTTTCTAATTGGTTTTCCAATTCCTGCATTCCCTTGTTTAATGCCAAAACCCAACAATAACTCCAAACCATAATCACAGATTAAAAGGATGCACGCACTCATGAAGAAGCATTACGGTGAAGCGGAGCTACGAGCCAACGGCGAACCGAACTGGTCGAGGATAGCAGAAACACCTAACAGAGTTTGCGTGCCAAAACAGCAGGGTACCCAATGCGGACACTTCATGGTTCAATTTGCAAAATACTGGAATGGCATTGATCTCATAAAAGATGAGGATTTCGATGTAAGTGAATAGTACGAGAGCAACAATTTTAATTTTTACAAGCAGCACTACTTGAATACTTCAATTATCTCATGAAAGAAAAATAAAAGAATATCCAATGACCTCCATGCAGCAATGCAACGTAGATGCCGAGTGGAAACCAGATTTCCTTTTTACAGCCATATTTGGTGAAACAAACCAAGTAAAGTGCGAGAAACTACCTGGAAGAATCAAAGAATTCAAACCAGAAACCTCAAAGTTCTTTTCCACCAACAAAGGTAAGAAAATCATTTCTACTTATCTTTTTTTTTGTAATAACCTACCCATCCCACGGTTCACCAATGTCTTTCGTATCACAAGAGCTTACATATTACATATCTGCTTCCGCTCACAGAAAGAGATGAAACCTAAAGGGAAAAAAGACGAAGCACCAGTCCATACCCAAAACATTCTCATTGCTTCCAACACACAATGGAGGCATCCGACCTCTTCCATCTAGTCATGAGCGACAGCTGGCAGGAAGAATACAAAAAGCGAGTTGTTTTCTATTGCACCTCAAAAATAGTTGGACAGAGGCCAAAAATAATGTAAAAATCTGTTTCTCACTGACCGTGACCTCCAAAATTATTTAATCTCCCTGTCGCAGCAAAACTATATTTAGGCGCATCCACAGGGACAGTGAAAGCACGCAACTTACTGGAGCCCAACTGAAGGCAGTATTTGGTCCAAGACCAGCACAGACGAACATACCACATCATATGGAAAAGAGGGTCCTCGATGACATAGCAGAAATCTGGGAAAGCAGACAAGATTCAAAACAGAGTGACAGAGTAATATTAGGCCCAAACTTTGCAGAGGTAAACTTTTAAAAAGCAAAATCTTGTCTATATTGCAACACCTACTCTTCTTATATTGTTACACGGCTCTTTTTTCTAACAGTTTTTTTCATCGTAATTATTGTTTGCAGCATATATTGGATTTAAAGGAACACAAAACTACTATTAAAAAATTTAAAAATGAATTGCAAAAAAGAAAGAATCAGCTGGTTCCCATGTATCTCAAGGAAAATCAACGAAAAAAGCTCTCAACAGCAAACATGGTAACAACCCTTTCCTCCATGACAAAATCTCAAAATATGCGTTCTATTAAATTACTTTATATTAAACTGTCATCTAAGCAACAAGTATTTTGTACGCAGATATTCGTTCCAATGGAGAAGCATGACCGCTATGTACTATATGTGCTGGACAAATACAAACACAAAGTTCACATTATTGATCCTCGAGAAACAACTCTAGAGGAATTTGAGAAAGAAAAGATAGACGTGGATAAATTGGATCTAAAAGAAGCATCTCGAGTTCTTCAGGAAAATGAAGATGCTAAAAAGAAAGAGAAAGACAGTTTCAGGAATATCATGTTCATAAGTCGGCAATCGTAAGCATTTATACATAACAATTTTTTTAGTTTTACAAGTTGCAATATTAAAATAATTAATTACAAAATGCAATATTCCCAGGTACCTAGGTTTAAAGAAGTCTTCAACACCATACTAGGACAAAAAATGAATGCCAAGGGTACAAGATGGCAGATTCATACCGTGCAAGATGTTCCAGTGGTAGAAAAGGGAGAATCAACATTTGCTGTTTTAAAGCTTGCATTCCTCTACAATGGTGAAAAGTTTGTCGAAGACCTGGAAGATTTGACAGTAAGTTTATATAGATTTACTTATAAACAACTTATATGCACAAACTCTAATAATATACTTCCCTTCTCGGCAAAATTTCACAGGATGAGGTCGAAGACTGGAGGGCAGAGGCAGTGTACATTCTCTTAAGTAGCGAGATGAATCAAGTCAAAGCTAGTGAAATGGGTGACGAGATTAGCAAGATCTTGAGCAAAAATGAAGACTAAAACTTTTGATTTAGCCCGCGAGGCTAATTCTATCTAGATGTGACAAAAAAGTTTATCAATAACTCACATTTCTATGTAATGTAGTTAGAAATTGCGTGTTCATGTTGAAAAGATAACTATTTCGACAACAGTGCCTCTTACATCATCAGAGAGTGCCAGTGAACTATAAACAACAATGCCTCTTCTTATTTGTACGACAGCAGTGACTCTCAAAACGATTGCTTACGCGTGACTCTGGAAACCACCCTCCCGTGCCTCCAGAGGCGACATGGCCTTGTGCCACCAAACCCTGGGTCACCATGCCTCCGGGCAATATCAACACACACACATACCCTTACGCGTGACTTTGGAGACCACCCTCCCGCGCCTCCAGAGGTGACATGGCCTTGTGCCACCAAAGCCTAGGTCACCATGCATCCGGGCAATATCCACACACAAATACCAAGAACGCCTCAACCGTGGCTAGCTCCTACGCACACGTGACTTCACATGCTTCAAACCCATGCCTCTGGAGGCAACATACCAATGACTTCACGTGACTTCACATGCTTCAAACCCGTGCTTTCGGAGGCAACATACCAATGCCTTCGTAGTATACACACACGTGACTTCACATGCTTCAAACCCGTGCCTCTGGAGGCAACATACCAATGACTTCACGTGACTTCACATGCTTCAAACCCGTGCCTCCGGAGGCAACATACCAATGCCTTCATAGTATACACACACGTGACTTCACATGCTTCAAACCCGTGCCTCTGGAGGCAACATACCAATGACTTCACGTGACTTCACATGCTTCAAACCCGTGCCTCCGGAGGCAACATACCAATGCCTTCGTAGTATACACACACGTGACTTCACATGCTTCAAACCCGTGCCTCTGGAGCAACATACCAATGACTTCACGTGACTTCACATGCTTCAAACCCGTGTCTCTGGAGGCAACATACCAATGCCTTCGTAGTATACACACATGTGACTTCACATGCTTCAAACCCGTGCCTATGGAGGCAACATACCAATGACTTCACGTGACTTCACATGCTTCAAACCCGTGCCTCCGGAGGCAACATACTAATGCCTTCGTAGTATACACACATGTGAATGCACGCACAAACCTAGCTCATAAGCAGACGTGACTGCACATGCTTCAAACCCATGCCTTTCGAAACAAAGCAGCTTGCCTTTTGCACAACCTGCTATATAAAAATTAAACAAGCAGGTTCCCTCGCACCGGAGGCGCCGTGCCACACCACGACGTACAACGCGCCGCACGAACCAGCACGCCGCACGACCAACACACACTTCGACCTATGCCCCCCTTCAAGATGTTTATGAAAATTGAACGAGCCGGAGGTTCCCTCGCGCCGGAGGCGCCGTGCCACACTACGACGTACAACGTGCCGCACGAACCAGCACGCCACACGACCAACACACACTTCGACCTATGCCCCCCCTTCAAGATGTTTATGAAAATTGAACGAGCCGAAGGCGAGCCGGGGGTTCCCTCGCTCCGGTGGCGCCGTCTCACATCACGACGTACAACACGCCGCACGAACCAGCACGCCGCACGACCAACACACACTTCGACCTATGCCTCCCCTTCAAGATGTTTATGAAAATTGAACGAGCCGAAGGCGAGCCGGAGGTTCCCTCGCGCCGGAGGCGTCGTGCCACACCACGAGGTACAACGCGCCGCACGAACCAGCACGCCGCATCAACACACACTTCGACCTATGCCCCCCCTTCAAGATGTTTATGAAAATTGAACGAGCCGAAGATGAGCCGGAGGTTCCCTCGCGCCGGAGGCGCCGTCTCACATCACGACGTACAACGCGCCGCACAAACCAGCACGCCGCACGACTAACACACACTTCGACCTATGCCCCCCCTTCAAGATGTTTATGAAAATTGAACGAGCCGAAGGCGAGCCGGAGGTTCCCTCGCGCCGGAGGTGCCGTGGCACACCACGACGTACAACGCGCCGCACGACCAACACACACTTCGACCTATGCCCCCCTTCAAGATGTTTATGAAAATTGAACGAGCCGGAGGTTCCCTCGCGCCGGAGGCGCCGTCTCACACCACGACGTACAAGGCGCCGCACGAACCAGCACGCCGCACGACCAACACACACTTCGACCTATGCCCCCCCTTCAAGATGTTTATGAAAATTGAACGAGCCGAAAGCAAGCCGGAGGCGCTTTTCTTCAATTTAGTAAAGTTATTATACACCCGTGCCTCTCCTAGTGTTCACTTGTGCCTATAAAGAAGTCACACGATTGAATGACTCTGGAGACTGCTGTTTTACATTAAAAAGTTGTTTTTTTTTTCTTTACTTGAAAGGTGACATTTGATAGTGTTGATAGTCAAATGGGAACATAAATCTCCATTACCCGGAAATATAATGGGAACAAAAAGGGAAAAGGGAAAGGGAAACAGGGAACCAACCGCACGAGCTGGTATTTTTTTTGTGTTTTCGCGCGAAAAGGAAAAACGGAAAATTCTGATAGTTCGAGGGTCAAACTGCAAAACGCACCAAACCACAAACCGGAAAGGAAAAACCGGGAACCAACCGCGCAACTGGTTTTCCCTTACGGGAGCGCTCCCGAACCGCTTGTTACGAGCGCTCCGAAGAAGCGCTCGTTAACTAGTTGCTCCCGCCTTCCGGGGAGGCTGCGCTCTGTCTCGCGTGAATCGAGACTATAAGGGGTGTTTGGTTTCCTTCCACGCCAACGTATGCCTGGCCTGGTCATTGCTCCGTGGATTCTGCCTGAAAACTGTTTGTTTCATGTCCTCGTCAAAAGGATTCTTGCTTGGCCTGGCTGTCCCCACGTATGTGATTAGCCTGGTCCACTTAGCAAAAAAGAAAGAAATAAAATATTTACCCAGGCAGCCGGATTAGCCTGGCCCAGGCGATCCTTTCCGTGCGCCTGGCGGGCTGCAGCAGCTACCTGGAGGTAATTAACGCCTATGAGTTGTACGGTGCTCTCTTTAAAAAATCTTTAATCATTCAAGTCACATCAGCCAGGCCATGGATATGAACCAAACACGCAGCCAGCAGGCAAGCCTGGCCAGGCAAAAAAATTCTTCCTCTCAGGCTGTATCCAGGCAACTTTTTTCCCCAGGCACGATGACCAGGCTTCTAACCAAACAGGCCCTAAATGCCTGACGGGGACTCTCGTTATTCTGGGAGAAGTGCGCATGGCAACATCGACGACCATAGCCAAACCTTGGCCCAATAACCACTAAGCTGAGCTGTTGCCTATTACGAGGAAACAATGCCATTTGATTCTTCTTTTAGTACACCATCAACATATACTCCCTCTTTTTCTAAATATAAGTCTTTTTAGAGATTTTAATATGGACTACATATGGATGTATATAAACATATTTTAGAGCGTAGATTCACCATTTTGCTCCGTATGTAGTCTATATTGGAATCCTTAAAAAGACTTATATTTAGGAACAGATGGAGTATTATGTACCCAGTATATATTATTTAATTGTAAAATACCGGACAATGAACCAGTGAACCGACAATCCGATCGGTGGAAACCTGAACCGAGAGGCTCACCGGTCCAGTTGTTTAAACTATGCCTCGTGAACTTGAAAAAAGTTTGTACAAATTTTAAAAAGTAGCAAAAATGAAAAACATTCACGAATTTGAGAAAAGTTCATGAATTTGAAAAAGAGATAACGAATTTTGAAAAAATAGCAAAATATAAAACTTCATGAAATTTGAAAAAAGCTTGTGAATTTTAAAAAATGTTCACGAGCTAAAAAAATTACGAATTTGAAAAAAGTTCAGGAATTTGGATAAAATTCCAGGAATCTAAAAATTGTTCAGAGAGAAGAGAAACAAAAAAGGGAGAAAAAGGAAAAAAGTAGAAAGAGGAAAACCAAAAAAGAAGAAACCTAACAGAAACCGATAGAACAAACCAATCAGAAAAAAGTAGGAAAAAAATAAACCGGGGTATATGAGCCCACGACTACCAACCTAGCATAGGTGGGGAGTTTGCACCCTATCGAAAAACCGTTAACCAGCGCTTAAGGCGCCGAATAGGGATTAACCAAAAGGGACTGCCATTGCTTACGAGAAAGAGACGCAAAGGAAAAACCTACGCTATTGTCTGCCATGCAGTCATAGTCCACCGTCGTGCCCCGTCCGGTCATCCTTCTCGAGTTTCGGCCTGCCCAGCAGGGCGCCGGTCAGCTCTATGTGGCATCGGCTAGTGAATAATGCTCTTCTAGTCCCCTTTTATCTCCTGGGTTCCTTGCTTCCCCAGACCCCAGGTGCCCCTGCAGGATGCAACTTGCTACTCTCGCAGGAGTCATTGGGTTTCCCCATAGAGGTAGGGTGAAGTAGATAGCAAAGTTTTCCTCAGTTAAGAACCAAGGTTTATCGAATCAGTAGGAGCGTATAAACTAACAAGTTAAGCAGCACCTGCACACAAACAAAATAAAACTTGCACCAACGTGGCAAGGGGGTTGTCAAGCCCCTTATCTTGCTAGTTACAAGATTAAAACAAATAGAGATACATAGTAGTGGTAAAGTGAAACGGTAAATAAAAAGAGGCAAATAAAAAACTATTTTGTAGAAGTTTGTATTGATGGAGAATAAACCCGGGGAAAAAAGGTTCACTAGTGGCATTTCTCTCTCAAAAATAGGCGAATGGCATGGTAAATAAATTACAGTTGGACAATTTAAAAGATTGCAATATTTATGACTATGATCATTTATTGCATAATCTCATATAGGCATTACATCTGTGATATGTAGACTGTAAACCCAACTGCATCTATTACTAATACTCCACCCCAAAACCGCTATCCATCATGCATCTCAAGGTATTAAGTTTGCAAGAAACATAGTATCACAATAAGCAAGATGACATAATGTTGACAAGAAGAAGTCAATCAATATGACAAAACCCCGTCGTTTTATCCTTAGTGGCAACAATACAAAATGTGTCTTGGCCCTTATTGTCACTGGGTTAGAGCACCACAAGATTGAACCCACTACAAAGCACTACTCCCGCCGAAGATAAATCAATCACACTTGGCCAAAGAAGTTATATAGGTCACGGAGCATTACAAATCTATTTAATTATGCAACAAGAAAACTCAAATAGATTCAACTAAAATCAATGAACAATCTGATCATAAAGTGACAATTCATCATGTCCCAACAAACATGGTACTGAAGATCCAAAAGTGTGTGTGAGAGAGAACCATCTAGCTACTACTCCCTCCGTAAAGAAATATAAAAGCGTTTAGATCACTACTTTAGTAATCTAAACGCTCTTATATTTGTTTACAGAGGGAGTACTATGGACCCGTAGGTCCTAAAGTAACTACTCACACATGGTCATAGAGGCAACAATGTTGATGAAGAGGCCTCTAGCAATGGCTTCCCCATTCGACAGGGCTCCGAAACAGAGCTTCAGATAGGATCTCTTCGGAACAGAGGCTTGCCATGGCAATAAAGTTCTTTTGGAGGCACAACAGATGGTTTCAGTGTTTATAGAGAATTTTGGTGGTGGAATCAAGTCAAGGCAGAATCTATGGGCCCCACATGGACGAGGCGTATGACCACACCGTGGCCGCGCCACCTGTTCGTGTGGGCCCCTCGTGGCTCATCTCGACTCCCCCCCGAAGCTTCCTGTGTTTCTTATTGCCCAAAAACTCGTGTTAAATCGGCAACGTATTTTGACCTCCATAGATATTGATTTCCTACAAAACAAGTAGAATGCAAGAACTTGCACCGAGCACTAAATTAATAGTTTAGTCCATAAAAGTAGTATAAAACAATCAGAAATTATACATACGCTTGAGACATATCATAATCCCCAAGCTTAATTCATGCTCGTCCTCGAGTAGGTAAATGATCAAAAATATAATTTTTGAAGTTGAATGCTAGCTAACATGATCTTGATCAAATGATGTAACAATGGTGTGAACTCATGACAATGTGATTCAAGGCAATAAACTTATAATTGATAACATGCAAGTAACATCAAAATGTGTAAACAAAATTACTATTGCTTTTCATGGATTAATGCTTTCACATAATACCAATTAATACTGATGATGTCATATAGATGTCCCCAGTCACTCAAGGATTTATCATATTAAAACATCTTCCCATAACACAACCAAGTGCTTCAGTCAAATAACCGAATCCATGACGAGCTCTGTTCAACTACTTAGCACTTCTCTTAATGCTTAATTCACAAGCCTTGGTTTTATCACTTAGGATGGCAAAGAGAATGATGATGGTTTTTTTAATGAGAGGACAAAAAGGTATACGAAATTCTCACATCAATGCAGCTTGATCGATAGGCAATGGAGAGGCCTTACAATCGATATCAATGTGAGGAGTAGGGATTGCCATGCAACAGATGCACTAGAGCTATAAGTGTATGAAAGCTCTTCTACTGCAACCAAGTGGGTGTGCATCCAACTTGCTTGCTTATGAAAACCTCTAGCATTTGAGGAAGCTCGTCATTGGAATATACAAACAAAGTTTTATAATGGAAAAATCCCACTAGCATATAGAAATGGAAATCATGAAAACTCTCTACATGAAGTACATGGTGCTACTTAAAAGCACAAGTGTGGTAAAAGGATAGTAGTGTGCCCCCCTCTCCTTTTCTCTCATTTTTTGATGGGCTCTTTTTGGCCACTTTTTTATAGCTCACTAGTAGGGGCATAGTCTAGAATGCATCATACTTTTATTTACTTACAACTCTGAAAATAATGACTACATATGAATTCCTCTGGCAGTATACTAGGATGTGCAATGATCTAGCGTAACATGTATAATAATGATGAATAGTAGCTTTGCCACAAATATCATGTCATCTCTATATGATCATGCAAAGCAAAATGACAATGAATGCTCAAGTCATGAATAGTAACAACGCAAATTGCATAGCAATATATCTCAGAATGACTATGGAAATGTCATAATAGGTAGGTATGATGGTTGTCTTGAGGAAGATATAATATGGCTTATGTGTGAGAGATCGTATCATCTCATGGGGATTGGATGCACCGGGGATGTATGCACCATGTCTCGGGGTGAGAGTGGGCAATGCACGGTACCGAAGAGCAAAGCAAAATATGGATAGGTGGAAGTGATTGAAAGACCACAACTCATAAACCAAAACATCTCACTAAGACTTGATAGTGTACACCATGTGAACCACAAGACCGATTACTCCATGGGTGAGTTTGATGAACCAAAGTCCGCTAGGCTTCCTGGCCCATTCTACAAGGCGGTTACTTACAATGTTCTTTAACTTAGACCCTTCATAATTAGTTTCACTTAAAAGACCACAAGTATTAACATGTATGATCTTATGACACCTTTCCACTACTTCGCGCAAGTCCTTAATGCTACACATAAATAAATTACACACACCTTGTCTCAAAATTATTGCAAGGAACCTAATTATCAATTTCAATTTATCTACAAGTTCATGCAAGTTTTTATTATACCACTTCTACATACATATTATTTTTAGGACCAATATAACATTCATGAAAATTACCCATTACTATTAAGTGAGGCAAGAGAGTCCTAATCTTTTGTAAGTGTAAGAGAAAGTTCTATAAAAGCCTCAACTCAAATAGATATAAGTGAAGATCAATGAGCATTCTATAAATAATAGACCAATGTGTGTCTCTCTAGAAGTGTGACCAGAACCAGAACATGATGATTGTAATGACCAGCAAACAAAACTAAAAGAAAACAAAAAATATGCTCCAAGCAAAACACATACCATGTGAACAAATAAGAACTTAGATCCAACTGAGACATACCAATAATTGTTGATGACGATAGATGAGGTGCCTTCCAGGGCATCCCCAAGTTTAGACGCTTGAGTCTCGTTGAATATTACCCTGGGTTGCCTTGGACATCCCCAATCTTAGGCCCTTGCCGCTCCTTTTTCATCTCATATCGATGTGTCTCCTTGATCTTAAAAACTTCATCCACATAAAAGTTAACAAAACTCGTGAAATAGGTTAGTACATATAAAATAAAATCTCCCAATCATGTACTATGAATACAAGTTTTTTTTAAGGACGATTGCCTTAGCCTCTGCATCAAATGGATACATACAACCATTTTATTAAGCAAGCAGTCAACATGTCTTAAATTGAGTACAAGCTCGTAAGTAGAGTTGAGATGAAGGAAAAATAATAAAAAGTGCCACAACAGGCCACGTGAAGGAGCCGGGGTCCGCCCAATGCCTCCGCCGCGTGAAGGACTAGCCGATGTCGCCCCCGCTGCACAGCTGCTACGCGCGGATCAGCGGGCCCTCCTCGCCACAACGACGCCAAGGTGCGTGACCTTATCCTCCACTACCTCGGAGGTGGCGGTTACGGCGGTGCCTCCGGCTCTTGGACCCTGGTGTTTGAGGCCGAGCGCACGACGCGGCAGAAGGCGAGGTACGACCGGCGCAATGTCAGTCGCCGCTCCGCGTTAGCCAAAACGGACGTGGCACCAGTATTGGTCCAGGACAACCCGGAGCTCGCCGCGGCATGGCCACTCAAGCGCTCTGTCACCACTGCGGAGACGGCCGCTAGGCGCCGCCGTCGCCTTGTCGGCGAGCTCGCCAAGATCGGTGAGAAGTGGTCGCTTAGCGACTGCTCCGCCGACGCCGGCAAGGACAAGGCCGCTGCCAGGGCGCCGTCGGCAGTGGTCAAGCCGGCCCTCCGCACGGTGCAACAGGAGGCAGAGCGGCTCCTCCTCAAGCGTCAGGCAGCCACCGGACAAGGTTGTCGCGGCCCTCCGGCATCCTTGCGCCGCTGGAGGGACGACGACAATGATGATGACGACGACGGCAAGACAAGACGGTCACGCTTACGAGGTGGTCGTCCAACATAGGGTCTAAAAATCGTTTGTTTATGTCCAAACTTCAATGAAACCCGCCATGTTTGCATGAACTTCGTTCGGTTTGTTGAAAAGTTGTTTAAAATGTATGCGAGCAGTGTTGGATGGCCGTCTCCCACATCTATGTTCGCGGACTCATCCCCTATCTATGAATGAATGCGGGGGAAAATTTACGGGTCACCGTTGAAGATGCCCTCGTAATGCATCCGGGTTGTAACATGTATATGCCTACTCTTCTTCAATCGTCAGAATTCAACAGAGGTAGGTCCCTCGAAAAAGATTCAAGCTAAGAGATCCAGAAAATCTGCAGAACGCCACGAGCATGCATTAATTCACATAAAACTTTGAATTTCTTCTGCAGGACCAACCAACTAGACCGTGGAATATAGAGGGAACGCGAACGACGTACATATCGTTAGCACGACCAGATCAGTGACAGGTCATCTATAAGCACTAGCTTCCAGCTGACTATATATTGGACTAAAATCACTAAACTAGTACGCTTTGTTCATATCTCCGCAACCTTTTCTTGGCTACTCTAATCACGTAGTTAGTCAACTAGTAGCCCACTACTGAGTAATTAACACAGTACAAATTACTGAATATGCAAATAAGCAAGTACTAGTTATGTATACGTTTCTCTAACAGGAAACAAGTTAGCTGTTGCAGTCTTGCGTACATGGGTTTTGACGAGGTCAAGCGATCCGCGTATGATCGGAAGTTAGCATTGATCAAAGATTGTATATTCTCTAGCTGGGGTACAGGTCCAGTGTTCAATTCCGCAGCTATTGCAAAGTTTCATAACTACAGTTTTGGTGGTTGCTGCTTGCAGAAATTAAATGAGATCGTGATGGGTGGTTGTACCAGACGATAATGGAGGAGAATATACGTCGTGCACGTTGTGTTTGATGGCTGGTATGGATGTCACGTCTTTTTTCCCGCAAATCGAAACCAAACCAGGGTTTTTTTGCGGGAATCTCGACAGCAGCCATGTAAGACTCGACACCTCCAGTCCACCCAAAACCTCTACCCCGCCTTCATCTTCTCATCTTTCTCTGCATTCGTTTTCTCTCTTGCCGACGCTGCCACTCCACCACCCCGGCCGCCCCGACATACCCTTTCCGAAACTCCGCGACTCCGTCACCTGCACCACTACACCCGGACTCCACACCGCTTGTCCTCCGCCGCCGGTCCACACCACTCCGTCGTCCGCTTCACATGTACCATCCGTCCCTATGGTACTCACCATGCCCCACAAGTGTTCGGTTAAATTTACGTGCTATTTTTTCGTCCCTTCTTTTTTGAAGCAATGGATTCGGATATGAAGTACATACAAAAGTACTATGTCGAGTCATCCGACAAGGAGGACTACACAGATGAGACGGCGGTGATGCAGGCGGTCCTTGCAGACGCGGAGTGTGCGGAATAACATGTTCTCAATTTCAAAGGATGTTCAGAAGGCATATGAAGTTCTCCGGGCCCGTTTTGTAGTTGTTCGTGGACCTGCTAAACAATGGGATCCGGAAACCTTGTGAAAGGTGATGACATATTGTGTGATCATGCACAACATGATCGTGGAGGATGAGTGTAAGGATGTTGCCGTAGCTCTGGAATTTGAGAACATGTGTGAGCCTATCAAACTTCCAGAGCAGAATCCGGCCACGTTAGATGGGTCTGTCCAAATACATCAATAAATTCGGCATCGAGCAACTCATGAGCAACTGAAGAAATATTTCATTGAGGATTTGTGGGCGGTTAAAGGGGGCATCTAGTACATATGTGCTAGTTGAATTCAAGTTTATGAATTCAAGTTTAAACTACTATAATTTGAATACTTTGTTGGATTGTAATATTGAAATTAGAAGTACGGCTGCATTTGAACATCTTTTAGCTAAACTGAAACTTGATATCCGGTTATTTTGAGCATGCGGACTTAAAAAAAATGGGGGCATATATATGCGGCCACGGTTGGATGGCCGGTTTTCACATCAGTTTCCACGGACTGATCTCCCCAATCCGCGGATGGATGCGGTGTCCGATTTAGGGTCAGTGTTGGAGATGCCCTTATGCCCAAGATGCTAGTAATTATATTGGTGTTTCAACTCATAGATATTAATTACACTTCCAATATTCAAAGCCCAGATGATGAGATAACTCATGAGTGCACCCCTTGTGGGCATGCTCATCTATGCAAAACAAAGAAAATTAGTAATTAGCATACACCTTAAGGATAAAATAAAAACAGAAAGGACCAAGCAGACAACTTGGTATGCTACCAACAAAAATTGCAATCAAAGAATAAAACAGAAATGTTTTTTTTTGTAAAATAAAGTGAAATATACATCGAGGTTGCTTGAGTAGAACCCCTCAACAAAAGTTCATGATTTTCCATGCAGATTATCATAACTTATCATTTAGTCTATAAAAATCAATCATGGTGTTGGCCAGTACTTTTAGACAGAAAAGAGACTCCACCATGGTGATCCACCATCTTCAATGTTATTTAACATTGACACGTCGACTATCCATTATTGGTGCCTCTCAAATGTGGATTAAAAATATGTCGAGAAGTGATTAGAGAAACGTCTGAGTAGTTGGAAAGGCAAGTTGCTCTCGATTGGGAGACGACTTGTTTTAACAAACTAGGTACTCACAAACATGGTTCTATTTATGATCTCTTTTTCC
Organism: Triticum aestivum; assembly: GCF_018294505.1. Lineage (NCBI taxonomy): Eukaryota > Viridiplantae > Streptophyta > Magnoliopsida > Poales > Poaceae > Triticum > Triticum aestivum. The sequence continues at coordinate 466,997,171 of NC_057805.1, read as the reverse complement.
AAGTACCAAAAGGGGTTCTGCAAGGCTAGATTACTTTAGGTCCAGATTTTCTAGCAAAGTCACAACGAAAACAAAAAGTATAGATTGACCAAATAGGACGTTGTTTGCCAACTAAAAGTCTAGGGAGGTCTTGGTATATATGATCTCAAACCCAAAAAAATGCCTTACTCAGTAAATGGCCTTATAAGCTTCTAATCAAGCAAGGTGTGTGGTAAACTAATGCATGCATTTCGCGTCATGTTTTCATTAGTGTTTTTCCATTTTAGGGATATGATTTTTAATATTTTATCACGTTTGTTTTGCCCTTTTGTACTGATTTCACCGTGAGTGCAAAACTAAGAGAACCTGGAAAATTAAAGAAAAACTCCTTTTTTGGGGTGCAAAATATGAAGATTTGACTAATTGAAAATCTTCCAAAAGGAGAACCAAAGCCAACGGAGGTGAAAACCCATCTGCCTACATTAACAAAACATAACGTTAGCCAAGCATGGTACGAGCACATGCACCCGTACGAGGTGTCGCAGGCACGCCAAGATCAAGTATATCTCTATATTGCAAGTGGTTTGCAAAGGGGACGAACATAGAGACTCCAGGGAGAGTAAACAACACCAAAACTCTGCCTCCTTATCAACATTGGAGGGGGTGGCAAGAGAGCATCCACCAGCACCAATAACTTGAATGGAGAGGTGAAAAATAGTGAGATCCAGCACCTTCACGTCGCCCACGCCTACGAAATCGACTCTCACACCATCTAATTGTAATATGCGAACTTGTTCATTTTGATCTCAAACTCGCTGTGGACTTTTACTAGGATTAGATTAATTAGTCATCTTCGATTTGCATAGCTATCTCATTTTTGACTTGTGCCTTAATGCTTGAGTAGTTTCCCTGACTCCCTAGGAACATGGAGGAACCATATTTTATCATGTGTATAAAACGTGGTATTTCATTTGCAATATGGTTTTCATGATGTTCTTCATGGTGTTGTGCGGACATCGACTACATGGCATGTGCCCTAGTGGGACATGAAGGATGCTAGACCACTGGAACACAAAGTCCATGCATGGTAGAGTGAACCCTTGGTACGCGAATAACAAAAAAACCATATGCTTTATGTCACATCCATGGGGGAGCAAAAAACGTCGGGTTGGATCCAGAACCTAAGTCCATGCATGGGAGAGTGCCTTGAGCGCGTCGACTAGTCCAAATGGAAGGTAGTGATTGAGGATGAATTAAAGTTGTTGTGAAGAAAAGAGGTAGTGACATATTAGGTAATACCCACTCCTTAGAAATGTTCCCTAGGGAGTGAGATGAGTTTCATCACGAGAGAAAGGAAAAAAATGATCTGATGTGATATAAAGTGAGGCTTGTAGTACATGGGTACACGCAGAGACCCGACATCGATTGCAATGAAACATATTCTCCTTTTACAAGTGGAAATATTTGATATCTTTGGAAGTGAGATAAATTTTCTATCCAACCAATGGATGTTGTGAATGCACATTCGTATGGGTCACTTGATTCATGCATTTATATAAAAGTTCCTATGGGAACAAAGATTCTGAATCCGGAAGCTAATCGCGACCTGCATGGAAAAAAGCTTCAGTTGTCCTTTTATGGTTTCAAGCAGCTGAAAATAATGTGGTATAGCCAACTAAGTGAGTGCCTTTGTTAGGAGTATTACTCGAACAATGAGCATTTCCCATGTTTGTTTGTCGAGATATCCAGAGATGGCTTTTGATAAAACAAATGTACATTGATGATTTGAATATCACTGGAACTAAGTAAAAAGTACATGAGGCAAGTAGTCATCTTAAGACGAAGTTTGAGATCTTCTTTTGGCAAGAACATTTTCTCGGGTTTCCACTCGAGCATATTCCTTCAGGAATACCTTTTCAACAATTTGAATATATCCAAAGGATGCTTGAAAAGTTCACATATCCCTTAAAGGCACAGATGGTCCTGTGTTTCCATAACTCGGTGTAATCAGAGCACTTGTGTATCTCGCAAGTTATACCAGGTCTGGTTTATCATTTACAATAGATTTATTGTCTAGATAAGTGTAGCACCAATGAAAAGGTATTGGGCTGCTATGATGAATATTTTTAGATATCTTCAAGGCACCATCGATCTTGGTTTGTTTGATGCAAAAATCAAGATAAGACCATGGTTGGATATTGTGATGCTAGTTATTATCTATTAGGTCCCCATCATAGCAAATAACATATAAGGTTTATATTATTTAATGGAGGTACAACCATGTCTGAAAGTTAACAGAATATACTTTAGTGGCCACATGCCCACATCCAATACTCATTCTGAAATCTTTGATTTGTACAACAGAATGGCATCATTATGTATGGCATCAAAGAATGATGAACTTTGTTGAAAGTTCAAGTGGGTTTGGTTCTTTGGAATTACTGATGCGTCTCCAACGTATCTATAATTTTTCATTGTTCCATGCTATTATATTATCTGTTTTGTATGTTTTATATGCATTTAGATGCTATTTTATATTATTTTTGGGACTAACCTCTTAACCTAGAGCCTAGTGCCAGTTTCTGTTTTTTCCTTGTTTTTGAGTTCTACAGAAAAGGAATATCAAACAGAGTCCAAACGAGCTAAAAATTTACGGTGTTTTTTTATGGACCAGAAGAAGCCCCCGAAGCACAAGAGTTGGACCATAAGCTTCATGAGGAAGCGACAATGGTGGAGGGCGCGCCCCCTATCTTGCCGCTGCCTCGTGGACCCCCTGACGTGAAACCAACGCCAAAATTTCTTATAAATCCCGAAACCCCCAGAAAGAAACATAGATCGGGAGTTCCGCCGCCGCAAGCCTCTGTAGCCACAAAAAACCAATCGGGAGCCCGTTCCGGCACCCTGCCGGAGGGAGAAACCATCACCGGTGGCCATCTTCATCATCCTGGCGGTCTCCATGACGAGGAGGGAGTAGTTCACCCTCGGGGCTGAGGGTATGTACCAGTAGCTATGTGTTTGATCTCTCTCTCTCTCTCTCTCTCGTGTTCTTGATTTGGCGCGATCTTGATGTACCGCAAGCTTTGTTACTACAGTTGAATCATATGGTGTTTCCCCCCCTCTATCTTCTTGTGATGAATTGAGTTTTACCTTTGAGGTTTCACTATTATCAGATTGAATACTATTATGGATTTGAGAACACTTGATGTATGTCTTGGGTGGGATACCCGTGCTGACAATGGGGTGTTCTATTGATTCACTTGATGTATGTTTTGGCACTCAACTCGCGGATTCCCGAGGTGACATTGGAGTAATATATGCATAGGGGTTGATGCACGTTTTCGTCCTTGTTTCTCCGGTAGAAATCTTGGGGCACTCTTTGAGGTTCTTTGTGTTGAATTGAATATTATGAATCTGAAGTTGTTTGATGCATATCGTATAATTGACCAACGAATACATGTGGTGACATTGGAGTATCTAGGTGTAGGGTTGATTGATGTGTATCATATGGTGTTATTTTACTACGAACTCTAGGGCTGTTTGTGACACTTATAGGAATAGCTCAATGGATTGATCGGAAAGAATAACTTTGAGGTGGTTTCGTACCCTACAAGCAATTTCATCTTATGTTCTCCGCGATAGGAACTTTGGAGTGACTTTGTCGCACGTTGAGGGATTGCCATATGATTTAATTATATTATCATTGTTGAGAGAACTTGCACTAGTGAAAGTATGAACCCTAGGCCTTGTTTCCAAGCATTGTAATACCGTTTTTGCTCACTTTTGTTACTAGTTACCTTGCTGTTTTTATATTCAGATTACAAAAACCTATATCTATGATACGTCTCCAACGTATCTATAATTTTTGATTGTTCCATGCTATTATATTATCTGTTTTGGATGTTTTGTATGCATTAATATGCTATTTTATATTATTTTTGGGACTAACTTATTAACCTAGAGCCCAGTGCCAGTTTCTGTTTTTTCCTTGTTTTTGAGCTTCGCAGAAAAGGAATACCAAACGGAATAAAACCTTCACGATAATTTTTCTTGGACCGGAAGACACCCAGGAGACTTGGAGTGCAAGTCAGAAGAGCCATGAGGCAGCCACAAGGGTGGAGGGTGTGCCCGGGGGGTAGGGCGCGCCCCCTACCTTGTGGCCCCCTCGGTGACGCCCTGACCTAGATCTTCCTCCTATATATTCACATATATTCCCAAACCACCAGAAGCATCCACGAAAACACTTTTCCACCGCTGCAACCTTCTGTTCCCGTGAGATCCCATCTTGGGGCATTTTCCGTCATCCTGCCGGAGGGGGATTCGATCACGGAGGGCTTCTACATCAACTCTATTGCCCTTCCGATGAAGCGTGAGTAGTTTACCACAGACCTACGGGTCCATAGTTAGTAGCTAGATGGCTTCTTCTCTCTCTTTGATTCTCAATACCATGTTCTCCTCGATGTTCTTGGAGATCTATCCGATGTAATCTTCTTTTGCAGTGGGTTTGTCGAGATCCGATGAATTGTGGATTTATGATCAGCTTATCTACTATGAATATTATTTGAATCTTCTCTGAATTCTTTTATGCATGATGTGATATCTTTGTAATTCTCTTCGAACTATCGATTTAGTTTGGCCAACTAGATTGGTTTTTCTTGCAATGGGAGAAGTGCTTAGCTTTGGGTTCAATCTTGCGGTGTCCTCTCCCAGTGACAGTAGGGGCAGCAAGGCACGTATTGTATTGTTGCCATCGAGGATAAAAAGATGGGGTTTACATCATATTGCTTGAGTTTCTTCCTCTACATCATGTCATCTTACTTAAAGTGTTACTCTGGTCTTCATGAACTTAATACTCTAGATGCAGGCAGGAGTCGGTCAACGTGTGGAGTAATAGTAGTAGATGCAGGCAGGAGTCGGTCTACTTGACACGGACATGATGCCTATATTTCATAATCATTGCCTTGGATATCGTCATAACTTTGCGCTTTTCTATCAATTGCTCGACAGTAATTTGTTCACCCACCGTATTATTTGCTATCTTGAGAGAAGCCTCAAGTGAAACCTATGGCCCCCGGGTCTATTTTCCATCATATAAGTTTCTGATCTACTATTTTGCAATCTTTTACTTTCCGATCTATAAACCAAAAAACCCCAAAAATATTTACTTTATCTTTGTTTAGTTTTATCTATCTCTATCATATCTCACTTTTGCAAGTGACCGTGAAGGGATTGACAACCCCTTTATTGCGTTGGGTGCAAGTGTTTGATTGTTTGTGCAGGTATTGGTGATTTGTGCATTGTCTCCTACTGGATTGATACCTTGGTTCTCTAACTGAGGAAAATACTTATATCTACTTTGTTGCATCACCCTTTCCTCTTCAAGGGAAAAACCAACGCAAGCTCAAGAAGTAGCAGGAAGAATTTCTGGCGCCGTTGCCGGGGAGATCTACGCCAAGTCAAGACATACCAAGTACCCATCATAAAACTCGCATCTCTTGCATTACATTATTCGCCATTTGCCTCTCGTTTTCCTCTCCCCCACTTCTAAAACAATTTTCAAAAAGATTTGCCCTTTTCTTTGCCCTTCTTCCGTTCGTCTTCTTCGTTACTTTTTGTTTGCTCATGTGTTAGATTGCTTGCTTTGTCACGATGGCTGAAGAGAATACCAAATTGTGTGATTTTTTCAATACTAATAATAATGATTTTATTAGTACTTCGATTGCTCCCGCCACTAGTGCGGAATCTTATGAAATTAATGCCGCTTTGCTGAATCTTGTTAAGAAAGATCAATTTTCCGGCCATCCTAGTGAAGATGTCGCATCCCATCTGAATAATTTCGTTGAGTTGTGTGATATGCAAAAGAAGAAAGATGTGGATAATGATATTGTTAAATTGAAGTTATTTCCGTTCTCACTTCGAGATCGTGCTAAAACTTGGTTTTCGTCTTTGCCTAAAAATAGTATTGATTCATGGAATAAGTGTAAAGATGCTTTTATTTCCAAGTATTTTCCTCCCGCTAAGATCATCTCCCTTAGGAACAATATTATGAATTTTAAGCAACTTGATCATGAACATGTTGCACAATCTTGGGAGAGGATGAAATTGATGATACGAAATTGCCCTACTCATGGTTTGAATTTTTGGATGATTATACAAAAATTTTATGCCGGATTGAATTTTGCTTCTAGAAATCTTTTAGATTCGGCCGGGGGAGGTACTTTTATGGAAATTACTCTAGGAGAAGCTACTAAACTCCTATATAATATTGTGGTTAATTATTCTCAATGGCTTACCGAAAGATCTTCCACTAGTAAAAAAGTGCATGCGGTTGAAGACATTAATGTTTTGAGTGGAAAGATGGATGAACTTATGAAATTATTTTCTATCAAGAGTGCTTCTATTGATCCTAATGATATGCCTTTGTCTACTTTGATTGAAAATAATAATGAATCTATGGATGTGAATTTTGTTGGTAGGAACAATTTTGATAATAACGCGTATAGAGGTGATTTTAATCCTAGGCCGTTTCCTAGTAATTCCTCTAATAATTATGGTAATTCCTACTACAATTGTTATGGAAATTATAATAAGATTCCCTCTGATTTTGAGAATAGTGTTAAAGAATTTATGAGTTCGCAAAAGAATTTCAATGCTTTGGTTGAAGAAAAGTTGCTTAAGATTGATGATTTGGCTAGGAACTTGGATAGAATTTTTCTTGATGTTGATTCTTTGAAAATTAGATCTATTCCACCCAAGCATGATATCAATGAATCTCTAAAGTCTATGAGAATCTCTATTGATGAGCGCAAAGAAAGAACCGCTAAGATGCGTGCTAAACGAGATTGATTTGTAAAAGCGGATTTTTCTAGTTTTTGTGAAAATAATGATGAAGATCTTAAAGCGATTGATGTGACTCCAATTGAATATTTGTTTTCCAATATAAATCTTGATAAAGATGGGACTGGAGATGAGTCAACTTTAGTTAAAAGTCGTCCCAATGATTTGGAGTTTTTAGATCTTGATGCAAAAATTGATAAAAGTGGGATTGGAGAGGTCAAAACTTTAAGTAGCAATGAACCCACTCTTTTGGATTTCAAGGATTTTAATTATGATAATTGTTATTTAATGTATTGTATTTCCTTTTTGCAATCCATGTTGAATTCTCCTCATGCTTATAATCAAAACAAAGCTTTTACTAAACATATCGTTGATGCTATGATGCAATCTTTTGAAGAAAAGCTTGAATTGGAAGTTTCTATCCCTAGAAAACTTTATGATGAGTGGGAACCCACTATGAAGATTAAGATTAAAGATTATGAGTGCCATGCTTTGTGTGATTTGGGTGCTAGCGTTTCTACGATTCCAAAAACTTTATGTGATGTGTTAGGTTTCCGAGAATTTGATGATTGTTCTTTAAATTTGCACCTTGCGGATTCCACTATTAAGAAACCTATGGGAAGGATTAATGATGTTCTTATTGTTGCAAATAGGAATTATGTGCCCGTAGATTTCATTGTTCTTGATATAGATTGCAATCCTACATGTCCTATTATTCTTGGTAGACCTTTTCTTAGAACGATTGGTGCAATTATTGATATGAAAGAAGGAAACGTTAGATTTCAATTTCCGTTAAGGAAGTTCATGGAACACTTTCCTAGCAAGAAAATTAAGTTTCCATATGAATCTATTATGATATATACTTATGGATTGCATACCAAAGATGACAATACCTAGATCTATGTGTTTTTATGCCTAGCTAGGGGCGTTAAACAATAGCGCTTGTTGGGAGGCAACCCAGTTTTATTTTTGAGTTTTTTGTTTGCTACTGTTCTTGAATAAATTACACATTATTACCTCTCCAGTAATTGTGTTTTGGTGTTTTAATTAGTGTTTGTGCCAAGTAAGACCTTTGGGATGGCTTACAGTGATAGTTGTTTTGGTCTTGCTGAAAAACAGAAACTTTTGCGCTTAGGAAAACAATTCTCATTTTTAACAGAAGCATGATAAAATGCTGATTCTTTTTGCATAAGATTGGTACACAAATTTTCCCAGGTTGTCCTAATTTTTCATAATTTTTTAGTTACAGAAGTATTCAAGAGTTACAGATTACTATAGACTATTCTGTTTCTGACAGATTCTGTTTTCTATGTGTTGTTTGCTTATTTGATGAATCTATGGGTAGTATCGGGGGGTATGAACCATGGAAAAGTTGGAATACAGTAGATATTACACCAATATAAATAAAGAATGAGTTCACAATAGTACCAAAAGTGGTGATTTATTTTCTTATACTAACTGAGCTTATGAGATTTTCTGTTGAGTTTTGTGTTGTGAAGTTTTCAAGTTTTGGGTAAGGATTTGATGGACTATGGAATAAGGAGTGCCAAGAGCCTAAGCTTGGGGATGCCCAAGGTGGCCCAAGGTAATATTCAAGGAAAACCAAGAGCCTAAGCTTGGGGATGCCCCAGAAGGCATCCCCTCTTTCGCACAAAGGGGTTGTAGATACTGCTGTGCGAACAGCAGATGCTGGATATCTTACACGTAGACTTGTTGAAGTAGTTCAACATATTATTGTGCGTAGAAGTGGTATAGAGAATTGATCCAATATGGATGGAATCATGAATAGTCATTGGTTTAGTTTTTTTATACTAATTAAAACTTGCTATCTATGGAGCAATACTTCTTCTATCAGTAACTTTACTTGAGGCTATATTTTTATTCACCACATGATATGTGTATTGCTTGGAGCGTCTTGTATGATATGAGTCTTTACTTTTTGGTTTTCCAAAATCATCCTTGATGTACACACCTTTTGAGAGGGACACGCATGAATCGTGATTTATTAGAATAATCTATGTGCTTCACTTATATATTTTGAGCTAGGCAATTTTTCTCGAGTGCTTCACTTATATCTTTTTAGAGCACAGGTGGCTTTATTTTGTAGAAATTATTGAACTCTCATGCTTCACTTATATTATTTTGAGAGTCTTTATAAACAACATGGTAATTTGTTTTGGTTATGAATTTAGTCCTAATATGATAGACATCCAAGAGGGATATAATAAAAACTTTCATATAAAGTGCATTGAATACTATGAAAAGTTTGATCCTTATGATTGTTTTGAGATATAAAGATGGTGAAATTAGAGTCATGCTAGTGAGTAATTGTGAATTGGAGAAATACTTGTGTTAAGTTTTGTGATTCCCGTAGCATTCACGTATGGTGAACCATTATGTAACGAAGTTGGAGCATGAGGTATTTTTTGATTGTCTTCCTTATGAGTGGCGGTTGGGGACGAGCGATGGTCTTTTCCTACCAATCTATACCCCTAGGAGCATGTGCGTAGTACTTTGTTTCGGACTAATAGATTTTTGCAATAAATATGTGAGTTCTTTATGACTAATGTGGAGTCCATGGATTATACGCACTCTCACCCTTCCACCATTGCTAGCCTCTCTAGTGTCGTGCAACTTTTGTCGGTACCATACACCCACCATATACCTTCCTCAAAACAGCCACCATACCTACCTATTATGGCATTTCCATAGCCATTCCAAGATATATTGCCATCAACTTTCCACCGTTCCGTTTTATTATGACACGTTCCATCATTGTCATAGTGCTTTGCATGATCATTTAGTTGACATCGTATTTGTGGCAAAGCCACCTTTCATAATTCTTTCATACATGTCACTCTTGAGTCATTGCACATCCGGGTACACTGCCGGAGGAATTCATATAGAGTCATATTTTGTTCTAAGTATCGAGTTGTAATTTTTGAGTTGTAAGTAAATAAAAGTGTGATGATCTTCATTATTAGAGCATTGTCCCATGTGAGGAAAAAAATAAAAGGGAGGCCAAAGAAGCCAAATAAAAAAATAGAAAAAGAGAGAAGGGGCAATGTTACTATCCTTTTGCACACTTGTGCTTCAAAGTAGCACCATGATCTTCATGATAGAGAGTCTCCTATGTTGTCACTTTCATATACTAGTGGGAATTTTTCATTATAGAACTTGGCTTGTATATTCCAACGGTGGGCTCATTATAGAATATGGAGCATAGCCAGACTATATGATTTTGTAGGGATAAGCTTTCTTTGGCCATGTTATTTTGAGAAGACATAATTGCCGTGTTAGTATGCTTGAAGTATTATTGTTTTTATGTCAATATTAAACTTTTGTTTTGAATCTTATGGATCTGAACATTCATGACACAATAAAGAAAAATTACATGGATAAATATGTTAGGTAGCATTCCACATCAAAAATTCTGTTTTTATCATTTACCTACTCGAGGGCGAGCAAGAATTAAGCTTGGGGATGCTTGATACGTCTCCAACGTATCTATAATTTTTGATTGTTCCATGCTATTATATTATCTGTTTTGGATGTTTTATATGCATTAATATGCTATTTTATATTATTTTTGGGATAAACTTATTAACCTAGAGCCCAGTGCCAGTTTCTGTTTTTTCCTTGTTTTTGAGCTTCGCAGAAAAGGAATACCAAATGGAGTACAAATGGAATAAAAACTTCACGATGATTTTTCTTGGACTAGAAGAGACCCAGGAGAGTTGGAGTGCAAGTCAGAAGAGCCACGAGGTGGCCACAAGGGCGAAGGGCGCGCCCCCTACCTTGTGGGCCCCTCGGTGACCCCCTGACCTAGATCTTCCTCCTATATATTCATATATATTCCCAAACCGCCAGAAGCATCCACAAAAACACTTTTCCACCGCCGCAACCTTTTTGTCCCGTGAGATCCCATCTTGGGGCCTTTTTTGGCATCCTGCTGGAGGGGGATTCGATCATGGAGGGCTTCTACATCAACTCTATTGCCTTGCCGATGAAGCATGAGTAGTTTACCACAGACCTACGGGTCCATAGCTAGTAGCTAGATGGCTTCTTCTCTCTCTTTGATTCTCAATACCATGTTCTCTCGATATTATTGGAGATCTATCCGATGTAATCTTCTTTTGCGGTGTGTTTGTCGAGATTCGATGAATTGTGGATTTACGATCAGCTTATCTATGAATATTATTTGAATCTTCTCTGAATTCTTTTATGCATGATTTGATATCTTTGTAATTCTCTTCGAACTATCGGTTTAGTTTGGCCAACTAGATTGGTTTTTCTTGCAATGGGAGAAGTGCTTAGCTTTGGGTTCAATCTTGCGGCGTCCTCTCCTAGTGAAAGTAGGGGCAGCGAGGCACGTATTATATTGTTGCCATCAAGGATAAAAAGATGGGGTTTACATCATATTGCTTTAGTTTATTCCTCTACATCATGTCATCTTACTTAAAGCGTTACTCTGTTCTTCATGAACTTAATACTCTAGATGCATGAAGGAGTCCATCGATGTGTGGAGTAATAGTAGTAGATGCAGGCAGGAGTCGATCTACTTGACACGGACGTGATGCCTATATTTCATAATCATTGCCTTGGATATCGTCATAACTTTGCACTTTTCTATCAATTGCTCGACAGTAATTTGTTCACCCACCGTATTATTTGCTATCTTGAGAGAAGCCTCAAGTGAAACCTATGGCCCCCGGGTCTATTTTCCATCATATAAGTTTATGATCTACTATTTTGCAATCTTTTACTTTCCGATCTATAAACCAAAAAAAACCCAAAAATATTTACTTTATCTTTGTTTATTTTTATCTATCTCTATCAGATCTCACTTTTGCAAGTGACTGTGAAGGGATTGATAACCCCTTATCACGTTGGGTGCAAGTGTTTGATTGTTTATGCAGGTATTGGTGATTTGTGCGTTGTCTCGTACTGGATTGATACCTTGGTTCTCTAACTGAGGGAAATACTTATCTCTACTTTGCTGCATCACCCTTTCCTCTTCAAGGAAAAATCCAACGCAAGCTCAAGAAGTAGCAATCTACTATCCATATTACACTTGTATCACCATCTCTTCGCCGAACTAGTGCACCTATACAATTTACCATTGTATTGGGTGTGTTGGGGACACAAGAGACCCTTTTATTTGGTTGCAGGGTTGTTTGAGAGAGACCATCTTCATCCTACGCCTCCCACGGATCAACCTTAGGTCATCCACTTGAGGGAAATTTGCTACTGTCCTACAAAACTCTGCACTTGGAGGCCCAACAACGTCTACAAGGATAAAGTTGCGTAGTAGACATCAATTACCCATCATTATGTATGAAGATGACGTTTCTTGTATTATGCATACAAATACATGTTATATAATGTGGGGACCCCGACTCATAAGTCGTGATCACCGAATGCACGTGTACAGTGATCCCAGAGATCAATGCTCAGTGAACACACAGAAGCTGAATAACAAAAGTCTTACATCCATACATACCGTATTACACAAGTAGGACCATTATGGTCAAGTCTTGAGTATAAGATCGCAGCGGAAATCTTCATCGATAACTTGGACCCATGCCATCTGCCTTAACCCTACAGGCATTCTGACTGGGAAGCGTCCTAGCTCACACGTTCATCACCGAAGTATTCTTCATCATATCCTGTTCTTTCATGCCTGGCCAATAAAATAACCAGTGGCAAGCCAATGAGTACTTTGAATGTACTCGCAAGCAACCCATGTTTTGGTTCAAGATACAACAATGCATGATATAGGTAAAGTTTTGCAGAAAGCTAGTTTTGAGTGCAATGACATGTTCAACAACTTGTAAGACATGCATCAGGAGAATTCAAGTAACCATGAGGACAGGTTACAGATATCAACATAAATAGAGTGGGCATCAACCCAACTCAATCATGTCAAGTCCTTTGACTTGACCCAAGTAGTTCTTCCCACTTATCCAAACACACACACTGGTTTACAAACATGTGGACGTAGCCCAAGAGCAGTTACCCAACTGTCCTTGACCGTGGACACGGCTATTCGAATAGTTTTACACTCTGCAGAGGTTGCACACTTTACCCACAAGATCCGGGGAACTTTCGTGTCATCCACGACCCGCGGTACCTCAAGTACCCGGGGTAAGCACCCGATCACTATCTTTCCCTAGACGACACTAACATGGAGTCCACTCGATTGGTAGTAACCCCCGTGCCCAACATTTCACATCTTAAAATTGTGGAGCCTCGCTCCCATATTTATCACATACCACTGGCACGGGGTACCAACGGTGTGTCCGGTGCCCCATAAAAATGTTCTTGGCCGCCCTACCTGGCACGACCCCGTCCCGAGAGAGAGCGCCAACTCTCCCCCGTCACTAGTAATGCGGGCTCCAAGCTAGTATCGGCCTAGGTAACCAATAATGCCCTTTCCCATATAAGGGTAGAGTGGTTTCGCATGTAAGGTTGGAATAACGGTCGCAACTTAAACCAATCCGTTTTGAAAACACCACACACTTGCCTCGGTACACCACTTCGTCATCAAGTGGTTACCCAACTCATTATCTCCTTCGGGCATAAGTGGCACCCGATAGGGTTTTCGAAAAGTCTTTTGAAAACAATCTTGCCCACATCACCATGCATATTCCCGTCCCTTTTTGCATAGCAACTACTTTAGCATCCTATCTACTCCCACCGGCATAACCCTCATAAGGAGGTAGGGTCATGCACAATGCAAGTATCAACGAGGAAGTAATGGAGGCCAACCATCAAAGTGGTTCCACCTCATCATGATTCCGTTGCAAGAACAATATGGTGATATATGTCATGCATAAAAAGGGTTTCATAGACATGGTCAAAGGGCTGCTTGCCTGGTCCATCAGAGTCTTCAAGTCTTCTGGTCCTTCTCCAAGTACTTTGTCTACTTCGTCAACTAACGTCGAAACAATCATAATAAGCAACACAACAAGGCAGAAAATAAAAGTGCTCTAAAAATATTAATTTGACTTTTCTAGGACATCTATGGTTATATGAAAAATAACCAGAGTGGTTTCATTGGAATTGGGTCAGTGGATATTTCTAAACATTTTGATATGATGGAATCAAGGGGTTTATGGATTTGCAAGAAGTGTACAAAAATATATTTTTGAAAAATGAGCAAAGGCACCCATTTAACAAAACATGATTTTAGAAGCATTTAGGAGTTGGTTTCACTGGATTTGGAGTTCAAATAAATATTCTATGAATTTGGAAAGTTGACAAATATGAAGAAATGGCTCAGCATTTGGTGTGGCACAGAAAGTATTAAGAAAAATGTTCATAAACCAAGTTATGAACTTAGATGCATCTAGGAATTTGAATCACTTTATTTGGATCAAATCTGAGCCCTTTGTGATTTTCTAAAGTTTATGACAGAAATGGAAAAGTAGGATTTCATAAACATTTGTGAAGGAAATGTTCCTGGAAAAATGTGCAAACAGCACCATATGATAGATAATGAATTTATAAACTAAAAGAAATTTGAATCATCAAATTTGGATTTGATTTGAATATTCTATGGATTTTACAAGTTGTACAGAAAAGAAAAAGGATTTTACCCAAACGAGCTGGATCTGGGCGGCGACCGCGTGCACTGAGCGAGACATAGCGGGGCAACGCACTGGGCCTGGCCCAGCCACACGACCGCACGGGGCGACAGCGATGACGTCGAAGGCGCCCGCCCAGAATACGCCTTGGCCTCGGGGAGACGGCTCCCGAAGAAACCGTGTCCACTTAACCTGCGGGCCCGGCCCTCAGGGTCACCGACACGCGGGACCCATCTGTCGGGTTCATCCCCAACCTCCTGCTCGAACAGAGCAGGGGCAGGGGCGGTGTCGACGGCGGCTTTCCGGTGCCACAGGCCACCATTTCCGGTGAGCTGACCACCGGCGTGCTCAGGGGACCCGGCCGCGTCCAACCGTGGGTGGCACGGTCACCCAGGGGCACCAGGTTGAGCAGGGCGTCGGCCGCGGCGGACGAGGCTGACGGTGACGATGGAACTTGACGGCAAGACCACGGGGAGGAGAGAGAGAAGCGCGGGATGGCTTGCGGTGATGGTGGAGATGCTGTGGTGCAGTCCAGAGGGGAGGAGGAGGAGTGGTGGATGCGAATTTTGGCGGAGGCCGACGGCAAGGCTCCGGCCATGGAGGTGGTTGGAGGGCACGAGGAGGGAAGTGGGTCGGTCCAGGGGGTGCGCGGGAGGGAGAGAAAGCCAAAGGAGTAGATAGGGGGCTCGGGGTGGCTTTAAATAGAAGGGGGCGAGGTGCACCATGGACGGGTGCGCCGGCGAGGTCGTTGCCGTTGCTAGGGGTCACGGGGGCTCGCGTGTGCGTGTCCGGGGTGTTTGTAGAGATGGTCTACGGCCAGGGGAAGGGAGAGAAGGAGCGGGGAGAGCTCCGGGTGGAGCCACGAACTTGCGCACGCATAGGCCGAGCCGGGCGGCTCTCGGCACGCGCTGCTGGAGGTGATAGAGAGGGAGAGAGGAGGGGGCCAGCAGGGCTGTCGTGGTATGGACGTCGAGGGCCTCGGCTGGCGCGCTGGGGCGGCCCGAGGTGGTGGGGGAGCACGGCGTCAACGGTCGGGTGCTCTGCCAGGCGCTCCAGAGCGCGCAAGTGGCCGGCATCCGAGGCTTTTCCGCGCGCACTCGCGCGTCCACTTGTGTCTGGCAGCTGCAGGGGGTATGGGAAAAAGCTGAGGAGAGCCTTGGATGCTCTGGAATGTCAAGGAGGGAGAGAGAGGTTGAGAGAGAGGGAGAGTGCTGCTGCCCACAGAAGAAAAATGGGGTTCTACCCCCCCTTAATCATGGCTCCTCGGGCAGGGAAAGATGCAGGAGGTAGAGGAGGAGCAGGTGAGGCCGTGGGATAAAGTTCAGCTCATGGAGATTAGTGGAAGAGGTCAAAAATGGAATTTTGGTAAAGTGGCAGAAGGTGTTTGATGCTTGTTTGGTTAAGCAAATGATCTACATTTGGCATGAGACTCCATAGGGTGAAATGGCACATATTATTAGGTCCTTCAACCAATTTTGAGCTCATTTAGGCAAAGTTGCCAATGCAACTTTTGTAAACCCTAGAAATTAGCAGAAATGGACTTTTTAAGATTTAGTCATGAAAATCTATTCTCCTTGATGCACCACTTGGTGTAGTGTCATCATTTGAGGTTCTGAACATGTCCACAAAAGTTGAGATCAAAAGGAGAAGGTTGCCAATGTAGAGTTGTTCAAATTTGGTTCTGGACAGGAAGGGTTTTGGGGCACTTTGATCAAGATAACATTCTCTCCAACTTGTGCGTCTAGATGAATAAATAGACCATTTGAGCATGTTCACAAGGTTTGAGAACATTTGGACATGTTTGGCAATGTAAAGTTGCTCAAACTTCAAAATGGACAGAAATGGTTTTGAGAGGATTTCATGGGGTTATACTATTCTCCATGACATGAGACTTGGCAATATCATCAAACATGTCATATGTGACATGCTAGAATTTTCTTGGAATTTTTGGGGAATATTTCCTTTGTAAATATTTCAAAAGCTTGAAATATCCAGAAAGGGTTTTTGAGGGGTTTGACCAATAATTTGAACATGACCATGTGTTGAAACTCTTATATATGGACAATATATGTCCACTGAGTTTCCCTAGGTTTTTCCCAAATATTTTTGAAGCTTTAAAATAATTTTAACCTATTAAAGACCATTTCTGGCCTTAAAAAACCTTTAAATAAAATAGGGAAATAACTTTTAAAATTATATTTTTGTGGTTTCTGGGTGTCCTATATCTATTAGGAGTCAAATATATTTTTGGAAAGATTTGTACTGCCCTTAATTAAGTACTTGTAGTGCAAATCTCAATTCAGGGGTTTTTGGAAAACTAAATTTTGAAAATACTATTTGGCTAAATTATTTGTAAGAAATTATTTTTATGTCCTATACACATGGCATGATCATTGGGCAAGGTTTTTGGATCAAGGAGAAGGAGTATAAGAGTTGGAGGATTTATTTGCTTTTTAGAGCACTTACAAACAACACACAAAAAGCAAATCAAGCAAAGTCCAGAACACTCAAAAGTTTTTGTCAAACCACATTTTAGCATGATTTATTGACTTAAGTGTTGTGGCATGAAAATCAGGGTGTGGCATATAAAGAGCGATATTACAACGCATATTGCCAACAAATATTTTATCACCCTGTGTTGCGGAAAAATGGGGAGACGCATATTTTGCAAGAGAAGTCATACAATAACATTGGTGATAGATACGTCTCCAACATATCTATAATTTTTCATTGTTTTATGCCAATATCCTACTATTTCCACATACTTTGGGCAAAAATTTATATGATTTCTTGGACTAACATATTAATCTAGTGCTCAATGCTAGTTCTTTTTTTGCATGTTTTTGTATTTCAAAGAAAATTCATGTCAAACAAAGTCCAAACGCGACAAAAAGTCACTGTGATTTTTTTATGGAATACATGGCATTCTCGCGCAAGAATCAATAGAAGGGGTGGCCCATGGCCCCCACAAGCTCAAGGAGCGCACCCCTGTACTTGTGGCCACCTCATAAGTAGGTTGGGGGTATCCTTCGGCCGCAAGGAAGCTAATATTTGGAGAAAAATCCTCTCAAAATTCAGCCCAATTGGAGTTATGGATCTCCGGATATTTAAGAAAAGTGTTCAACCAGAAAACAAGGTTGCGAAACAGGAGAGAAACACACACACACACACACACACAGAGGGAGGGAGGGAGAGATCCAATCTCGGAGGAGCTCCTGCCCTCCGAGAGGCATGGATGCCAAGGACCAGAGGGGAAACCCTCCTCCCATCTAGGGGGAGGCCAAGCAAGAAGAAGAAGGAGGAGGGACCTCTCCCCTTCTCTCCCGGTGGTGCCGAAACATCCCGAGGAAACATCGTGCGACGGTGATCTACTCCAACAACTCTGTGATCTTCATCAACACCTCCATCACCTTCCCTCATCTATTATCAGCGGTCCACTCTCCCCCAATCCGCTCTACCCCCTACTTGAACATGGTGCTTTACTCTATATATTATTATCCAAAATATGTGTCGACATCCTATGATGTTTGAGTAGATTCCTTTTATCCTATGGGTTGATTGATGATCTTGATTGGTTTGAATTGCATGTTTTATTTTGGTGTTGTCCTATGGTGCCTTCCGTGTCATGCACATGTGTGGTATTCCCGTGATAACCCACAAGTATAGGGGATCAATTGTAGCCTTTCTCGATAAGTAAGAGTGTCGAACCCAACGATGAGATAAAGGTAGAATTAATATTCCCTTCAAGTTCTATCAACCGCTGATACAACTCTATGCACACTTAACGTTCACTTTACCTAGAACAAGAATAAAACTATTTTGTTGGTGTAAGAGGATAAGTTTCCAAGAATAAAACTAGGAGTACTTAGCTCAAATAAAACTACACATAATTTGCAAGATAATAAAGTTAGTTTTTTTAGTAGAAAGCTTTTTGTAGCACAAGAGAAGGATTTGTCCCTAGGCAATCGATAACTAGACCGGTAATCATTATTGCAATTTTATATGAGGGAGAGGCATGAGCTAACATACTTTCTGTACTTGGATCATATGTACTTATGATTGGAACTCTAGAAAGCATCCGCAACTACTAAAGATCATTAAGGTAAAACCCAACCACAACATTAAGTAAAAATTCCTCTTTGCTCCCATACGCAACAACCCCCTTACTCGGGTATAAGCTTCTGTCACTCTCGCCACCCACTATAAGCGAATTATGAACGTATTGTAACACGCTACAGTGGTAATCCCACACGCTTGCACGACATGGAGGGCACCATAGGACAACACCAAAATAAAACATACAACTCAAACCAATCAAGATCATCAATCAACCCATATGACAAAATGAATCTACTCAAACATCATAGGATAGCAACACATCATTGGATAATAATATCTAGCATTAAGCTCCATGTTTAAGTAGAGATTACAGCAGGGAGAAGAGGTGTTACAAAACTGCATAGAGGGGGAGAGAGTTGGTGTTGACGGCGGCGAAGTTGTTTATGTAGATCATCGTCACGATGGTTGCCTCGACGGTGTTCCGGCGCCACCGGGTGAGAGGGGGGAGAGCCCCCTCCTCCTCCGCCTCCTCCTCCTTCTTCTTCTTCTTCTTCTTCTTCTTCTTCGTCTTCTTCTTTGGTCTACCTCCTAGATGGGAGGAGAGTTTCCCCTCTGGTCCATGGTCTTCATGGCTCCCGGAGGGCAGGAGCCCCTCCGAGATTGGATCTCTCTCTCTGTTCTCTTCTGTTTCGCGTTCCTGTTTTCTGGCTGAAAACCATTTCTTAAAATCCCGGAGAACCGTAACTCCGATTGGGCTGAAATTTTGAGGGGATGTTTATCCGGATATTATCTTTCTTGTGGCCGAAGGACACCTCCAACCAACTTACAGGGGCCCCACAATCCTGCCTAGCGCACCAAGGGTAGGGGCAGGCCGTCTGAGTTTGTGGGCCCCTCGAGTATCATCTTGCATTGATTATTTTTCCCAAAAATCACATATATTCCAAAATAAATCTTCGTAAAGTTTTATCACGTTTGGACTTGATTTGATATGGATATTCAGCAAAACAAAAAACATGCAACAAACAAGAACTGACTAGGCACTGGATCAATATGTTAGTCTCAAAGACAATATAAAATGTTGCCAAAAGTATGTGAAAGTTGTAAAATATTGGCATGAAACAATAAAAAATTATAGATACGATGAAGACATATCATCCCGCTGTAGGGTGTTGCAATATGTTCATGAATTGCTTACTGACTGAGTAGCGTGAGCGACATAAACACAAACTCGGGTAAGTAGGTTGTTGCGTATGGGAATAAAAGGGAGTTTAAACTTAAAGCTATGGTTGGATTTACATTAATGATCTTTAGTAGTTGCGGATGCTTGCTATATTTCCAATCATAAGTGGATATGATCCAAGTACGAAAAGTATGATAGCTCATGCCTCCCCCTCATATAAAATTGCAATGCTGATTACCGGTCTTATTATCATTGCCTAGGACAATTTCACAAATCCTACCATCATTTTTCCACACTCACTATACTAACTTAATTTTTCTTTTACTAAACCAGCACCTAACTTTGGTTTTCGTGTTCTTTATTATCTTGCAAACTTATCCCGTTACACCTACAAAGTAGTTTATTACTTGTTCCAAGATAAAGCAAACGTTGTTGTGTGTAGAGTTGTATCGGTGGTCGATAGAGTTTGAAGAGTATAAATTCTACCTTTAGCTCCTCGTTGTGTTCGACACTCCTACTTATCAAAAAAGGATACAAACAACCTCCTATACTTGCGGATGCTTGTTATCAAGACCTTTTTCTGGCGCCGTTACCGGGGACCAATATCGTGGGGTGAATATTCTTTTGTGTGCTTGTTGGATTTATCTCTAAATATATTTTATTTTCTGTTCTAACAAAAAAAATAGTTGTACTTGCTACTCATGGAGATGGGGAACCTTCTAAAACCCTTGATCCTGGTTAGGTGGAAAAATATTAAATACTACTTTGATAATCCTGATAAATCCCCGTTGAACTTGATAATGGGAAATACTTTGGATCATCGGGAATATTTTAGGGATTATAGCTTGTCTCAAAAAGGGAAACACTTATGGGATCAAATTAAAACTTTACGTTGGTATGCTTGGAATTTGTGCTTAAAGTACAATTATACTTGTTGCTCTAAGATGGAGGCTCCACACCTTCCCTTTCAATGCGAATTTAATGATAATGAAACCTTGGCTTCTTATGCTAATGGTGTATATGATTACTATTATGTGTAACAAATAGAAAAATTTGTTGCTTTTAAGTGTGCTTATGAAATTGAATCTTTGTTTGAAAAGTATGAAAATTATGATGATGCTCTTTACAGATGAAAATTATGCCATACTTAAATATTGCTATGAAAATTATAAATACAATGCTAATATTAATGAATTTATTGAGAAAGTCTTCGTTGTCCAAGAAGGGATTAATATTTTGTAGGAATCTATGGAAGAAGAAAATGTTGAAACTATGAGCACACTAGATGAAAAATATGAGGAGGAGAGCGAAGAACAAAAGGAGGAAGAGTAGATTAGCTACCTGTGCCCACCTTCTAATGATAGTAACTCTTCAACTCATACCTGGTTTAATTTCCCTTCGTGCTTACCGAAGGATAATTACTATGATTCCGTTGATTCGAGTTAAATATCCCTTGTTGATGAACTTGATGCTTGCTATGTCTGTGGCCATGATGTCAATATGAATGATGCTTATGGAAATGAACTTGCTATAGTTCCTTATGTTAAGAATGAAATTGTTACTATTGCACGTACACATCATAGTCCTATTATCTTTTTGAATTCTCTCAACTACACTATATCCGAGAAGTTTGCACTTATTAAGGATTATATTGATGGATTGCGTTTTACCGTTGCACATGATGATTTTAGTGGATATAATATGCACATGCTTGTTTCTCCTACATGCAATTATTATGAGAGAGGAACCACATCTTCAGCTCTCTATGATGCTATAAAATTACAAGAAACTACTTATGCTATGCATTGGCCTTTACTTTGTGTGCATTAATTGTTCTTTGATGACATGCCAATGCATAGGAAGAGTTGTTACTGCTTTGTGCTCACTACTAAATTATAAACCATTGTTAATTAAAATTGGTTTTGATATCCTTGGGATCCGGGTGGGTCAATTAGTTCAGCACTTTATACCTACCTTAATGGCTTTAAAGAAAGTGCTGCATGGGAGACAACTAGGAAGTTTTAGAGTCATTTTATTCTGTTGTGTGCTTTTATAAAGTTTTAAAAACAAAAAATATAGAGGGGAACCTAAACTTTTTCAAAAATAAAAGTGAAAGTGAGAAAGACAAGCATCGTTGAAGTTGGGCACGTCCTTGAACTTTTGTTCATGCCCATGGAAACTTTGTGAATCTTGAATTATAGAAACTTCTCAAACAAATAATTACCCCCTGTACAAATCCATTGTATGATAAAAATAATATGCCAAGATTTACCTTTAGGGTGTTTAAATTGCTTGTGTGGTATGTGCAATGCAGAAATAGAAACTTTTGCTGTAGTATTTGAATTTGCATGTCTTACTTGAGCGTGCAAATTTTTGAATTTTTTACACAATACTGCTATGATTTTTTTATTGTGTCCTAGTTTTTCAGAATTTTTAGAGTTACATAAGTGTATGTTTCATTTGCATCTTTACAGACTATCCTGTTTTCATAGATTGCTGTTATATTTTCTTCATCTGCTTGTGTTTGCAATTTTGCCAAGCCCCATTAATGTGGGAGCATTAGAATTGTTTTAGCATACATTATTTAATGTTGGATTATAATTATACAATATTTTTATCGCAAGACATGATGGGATTTGACGTTATATGTACTAACCCCTCTAATAGAAGTTTGGTTAAGTTTTTTGTGGATGAAGTGTTCGAAGACCGAGGAGTCATTGATATGAGAAGAATAAAGGAGAAAGAGTTCAAACTTGGGGAAGCCCAAGGCACCCAAGTAAATATTCAAAGATACCCAAGCATCTAAGCTTGGGGATGCCCCAGAAGGCATCCCATCTTTCTTCCTCGGCAATTATCGGTATGTCTCTGTTTTTGTTTTGTCCACATGATACGCCTAAATTCTTGGAGCGTCTTTTGTGTTTGTTTTTCTATTTTCTTTTATGCACCATGCTAGTATTAGAAAGTTCTTGGTTGATTTATTGAATGCTCTGTGCACTTCACTTATATATTTTGAGTATGGCTTTATGAAGTGCATGCTTCATGTGCTTCGCTTATATCTTTTGAAGTTTGGATGCTCGTTTCTCTACATTGGGAACACCATTATTTGTAGAATGCTCTTTTGCTTCACTTATATTTATTAGAGTTTGGCCAAGTCTTTTGTAGAAAGAATTAAGCTCTCATGCTTCACTTATATCTATTTAGAGAGTTATCAGGAATTGGTTACTCACATGGTTAGTCATAAAATCATGCATAAAACTTGTAGATCACTGAATATGATATGTCCGATTTCTTGCAGTAGTTTTACGATATTAAGATGGTAATATGTGGGTGTACTGGTTGATTATCATGGGTTAGTAAAAATATCAATATTACAGTTTGTGATTCCTGAAGCATGCACGTATAGCCTCTAGTTTTGCGATGAAGTTGGAGAGTAATTTATCATTGATTTAAATCCTTTGTGTTGTTTGGATCGGGAGCGCGCGATGGTTAACTCCTCACAACCTCCCCCCTAGGGGCATGCGAGTAGTACTTTGCTTCGAGGGATAATAAACTTTCGTAATAATTATATGAGTTCTTTATGACTAATGTGAGCTTTTGGACTATAAGCACTTCCACCTATCCATATTTTGCTAGCCTCTTTGGTACCGTGCATGGCATGTTCTCACCTCGAGACTTGGTGCAAACTTCGCTGGTGCATCCAAACCCCGTGATATGATACACTCTCACACATAAGCACTATTATATCCTTCCTCAAAACAACCACCATACCTACCTATTATGGCATTTCCACAACCATTCTGAGATATATTGCCATGTAACTTCCGCCATTACTATTCGCATGACTTGAGCATTCATTGTCATTTTGTTTTGCATGATCATATAGAGCTGACATGATATTTGTGGCACAACCACCATTTATCATTATTATACATGTTATGCTAGATCATTGCACATCCTGATACACCGCCAGCAGCATTCATATGTATCATCTTTTTTAGTTTATCGAGTTGTAAGTAAATAAAAGTGTGATGATCATTATTATTAGAGCATTTCCCTAGTGAGGAAAAGAATGGTGGAGTCCTAAAAAAGCAGGGATGAGGTTCGAGACTGTGCTAAAAGAAGGCAAAAAAGAGCCCAAAGAAAGAGAAAAAGAGAGAAGGGGCATGCTACTATCCTTTTACCACACGTGTGCTTCATAGTAGCAACATGTACTTCATATAGAGAGTTTCCATATACTTCATGACTACGCTAGTGGGATCTTTACACTATAGAACTTGGCTTGTATATTCTGACGAGGAGCTTCCTCAAATGCTCGAGGTCTCCATGAGCAAGCAAGTTGGATGCACACCCACCGAGCTGCATTAGGAGAGCTTTCATACACTTATAGCTCTAGTGCATCCTTTGCATGGCAATCCCTACTCCTCACATGAACATTGATCGTAAGGCCTCTCCATTCCCTAACGATCAGCCGCGTAGATGTGAGACTTCCTTATCCTTTTATCTTCCCTTATAAACCCCAATCACCACTCTCTTTGCCATCCAAAGTGCTAAGTCCATAGCTCACGCTCATGTATTGAGTGTAGTTGAAAAAGCTGAAGCGAGAAAAATTATGATACAATTTCTTGGTTTGGCACCGGGGTGCTCATGATTTATACCTTATGCTAGGAAGACTAAGCATGCTAAGCTATATGATTTTGTAGGGATGACATTCTTTAACATTCTTTATTTTTAAGAATATGATTGTTTGTTAGTATGCGTGAGTACTGATGTCTTTATATCAAATGATAGACTATTGCCCTGAATCATTCGTATCTTAATATTCATGCCATGATTATATTATTTGATTAAGAATGTGCTAAGTAGCATTCCACATCAAAAATTATCTTTGTTTATCATTTACACACTCGAGGACGGGCAGAAGTTAAGCTTGGGGATACTTCTCCGACGTATCTATAATTTTTTATTGTTTCATGCCAATATCCTACTATTTTCACATACTTTAGGCAACAATTTATATGATTTATTGGACTAACATATTAATCTAGTGCCCAGTGCCAATTTATGTTTTTTTTCATGTTTTTGTATTTTATAGAAAATCCATATGAAACAAAGTCCAAATGCAATAAAAAGTTACGGTGATTTTTTATGGAATATACGAGATTTTTGGCGCAAGAATCAATAGAAGGGATAGCCCACAGGCCCCACTAGCTCAAGGGGTGTGCCCCATACCCTAGGGAACGCTCCCATGCACTTGTGTCCACCTCGTAAGTCGGTTGGGGTGACCTTCGGCCGCGAGGAAGCTAATATCTGGAGAAAAGTCCCCTCAAAATTTCATCCCAATCGGAGTTACGGGTCTCCGGATATTTAAGAAACAGTGTTCGGCCAGAATAGAGGGCCGCAAAACACACACACACACACACACACACACAGAGAGAGAGGGAGGGAGGGAGGAGAGATAGAGATAGATAGAGAGAGAGATCCAATCTCGGAGGGCTCCTGCCCTCCAGGAGCCATGGCGGCCAAGGACTATAGGGGAAACCCTCCTCCCATCTAGGGGGAGGCCAAGCAAGAAGAAGAAGAAGAAGAAGAGGGACCTCTCCCCCTCTCTCCCAGTGGCACCGAAACGCCACTGGGGGAACCATCGTGTGACGGCGATCTACTCCAACAACTCTGTCATCTTCATCAACACCTCCATCACCCCCCCATATATTGTCAGCGGTCCACTCTCTCGCAACTTGTTGTACCCCCTACTTGCACATGGTGCTTTATGCTATATATTATTATCCAATAATGTGTAGCCGTCCTATGATATTTGAGTAGATTCCTTTTATCCTATGGGTTGATTCATGATCTTGATTGGTTTGAATTGGATGTTTTAGTTTGGTGCTGTCCTATGGTGCCCTCCATGCCGCGCACATGTGTGGGATTCCCGTTGTAGGGTGTTGCAATATGTTCATGATTTCCTTATTGCCCGAGTTGCGTGAGGGACATAAACACAAACTCGGGTAAGTAGGTTGTTGCGTATGGGAATAAAGGGGACTTTACACTTAAAGCTATGGTTGAGTTTACCTTAATGATCTTTAGTAGTTGCGGATGCTTGCTAGAGTTCCAATAATAAGTGCATATGATCCAAGTACGAAAAGTATGTTAGCTCATGTCTCTACCTCATATAAAATTGCAATAGTGATTACCGATCTTGTTATCATTGCCCAGGACAATTTCGCAAATTCTACCACCACTTTTCCACACTCGGTATACTAAGTTAATTGTTCTTTTACTAAAACATCACCTAACTTTTATTTTCATGTTCTTTATTATCTTGCAAACTTATACTGTTAATCCTACAAAGTAGTTTATTACTTGTTTCTAGATAAAGAAAATGTTGGTGTACATAGATGAAGGAAATATGCCCTAGAGGCAATAATAAAGTTATTATTTATTTCCTTATTTCATGATAAATGTTTATTATTCATGCTAGAATTGTATTAACCGGAAACTTAGTACATGTGTGAATACATAAACAAAACAAAGTGTCCCTAGTATGCCTCTACTTGACTAGCTCATTTATAAAAGATGGTTATGTTTCCTAACCATAGACATGTGTTGTCATTTGATGAACGGGATCACATAATTAGGAGAATGATGCGATGGACAAGACCCATTCGTTAGCTTAGGATTATGATCGTTACAGTTTCATTGCTACTGCTTTCTTCGTGACTTATACATATTCCTCAGACTATGAGATTATGCAACTCCCGAATATCGGAGGAACACCTTGTGTGCTATCAAATGTCACAACGTAACTGGGTGATTATAAAGATGCTCTACAGGTGTCTCTGATGGTGTTTGTTGAGTTGGCATAGATCGAGATTAGGATTTGTCACTCCGTGTATTGGAGAGGTATCTTTGGGCCCTCTCGGTAATGCACATCACTATAAGCCTTGCAAGCATTGTGACTAATGAGTTAGTTGCGGGATGATGCATTACGGAACGAGTAAAGAGACTTGTCGGTAACGAGATTGAACTAGGTATGAGGATACTGATGATCGAATCTCGGGCAAGTAACATACCGATGACAAAGGGAACAACGTATGTTATGCGGTTCGACCGATAAAGATCTTCGTAGAATATGTAGGAGCCAATATGAGCATCCAGGTTCCGCTATTGGTTATTGACTGGAGATGTGTCTCGATCATGTATACATAGTTCTCGAACCCGTAGGGTCCGCACGCTTAACGTTCGATGATGATTTGTATTATGAGTTATGTGATTTGATGACCGAAGTTTGTTCAGAGTCCCGGATGAGATCGGGTGAGGGAGTCCTGGACTAAGGGGTCCTCGGGCGTCCGGCCTGTTATCCATGGGCCGGACTGATGGGCTGTGAAGACATGAAGGCCGAAGATTGTACCCGTGTCCGGATTGGACTCTCGTTGGCGTGGAAGGCCAGCTTGGCGACCGATTATGAAGATTCCTTCTTATGTAACCGACCCTATGTAAACCCTAGATCCCCCCGGTGCCTATATAAACCGGAGGGGGTAGTCTGGAAAGGATATACTCATTACCATAGTCATACAGGCTAGACTTCTAGGGTTTAGCCATTACGATCTCGTGGTAGATCAACTCTTGTAATATGCATATTCATCAAGATCAAACAAGCAGGAAGTAGGGTATTACCTCCATAGAGAGGGCCCGTAGCTGGGTAAACAATGTGTCCCCCGTCTCCTGTTACCATCGATCCTAGACGCACAGTTCGGGACCCCCTACCCGAGATCCGCCGGTTTTGACACCGACATTGGTGCTTTCATTGAGAGTTCCACTGTGCCGTCGACGAAATGTTTGATGGCCCCTCCGATCGTCTATAGTGACGCTGTCCAAGGAGAAACCATTCTCCCCGGGTAGATTTTCGTGTTCGGCGGCTTCGTACTGCGGGCCAACTCGCTTGGCCATCTGGAGCAGATCGATAGCTACGCCCCTGGCCACTAGGTTAGATTTGGAAGCTTGAACTACATCGCGGATATTCGTGGAGACTTGATCTTCAATGGATTTGAGACCGCAGCGATCGCTCCCCCTCGCCCCGATGAACATGACTTAAATCTGTCATCGGATCACACCCAGGAGATGGTTCCTGTTGTTGCAACGGCCTTAGAACCGGAGCAAATCGTGCCATCCGAGGCCACAGAGTTTGCAGCGTTGGAGCCGCACACGGACTCGACACCCCGCAATATTTGCATCAATGGAACTCCGGACTCACCTCCGGCTATAAGTTCCGGACCGGGTACGCCTGCGGACACCAAGCTGGATCAGTTATCGATTTTCGAATTTAGCGCCGCAAACATCTTCCAGCACTCACCTTTGGGCGATGTGCTGAACTCTTGAAAGAATTTGTCCTTGGAGAAGGACTCACAGCTGAACTATGTCTGGTTCGATCTAGGGGCTGACGACGGAGAATTTTGCTTCCCACCCGCCACCCACTTCATAGCTACCGTCGAGGACTTAACTGACGAGCTCGATTATGGCTCCGAAGAAATCGATGGTATGGACGACGACGCCGACAAGGAACAAGGCCAAGACCCGCCATTCACTGGGCGTTGGACGGCCACCTCTTCGTACGACGTGTACATGGTTGATACACCTAAAGGATCTGACGGCGATGACAAAGAAGAGCCAGATGCGAATAAACCCTCTGAGACGCAGCCCAGGCACCGGCGCCCTAAACGCCGCTCTAAGTCACGTCGCTCAAAAGACAGCAACACAGGCGCTGGAGAAAATACTACTCCTGACGACGCCGAAAACAATGAAGACCCTGCTGGAGCAACATTCGAACAAGAGGAACAAGACAACGAGCAAGTTAACCCTGATAAACAGGCCAGGCCCAGTGACCTGGAGGACGATAGTTACCGTCCACCCTTCGAGGATGATGAGAGCCTCGGCAATGAGTACTTCATCATGCCTGAGGCACCCCTCGAGCAGGAGCGCTTTAAGCGCCAGCTCATAGCTACTGCAAGAAGCCTAAAGAAAAAGCAGCAGCAGCTACAAGCCGATGAAGACCTACTCATCGATAGATGGACCGATGTCCTGGCAGCCGAAGAATACGGCCTCAAGCGCCCAACAAAGAGTTACCCAAAGCGCAGACTGCTACCTCGGTTCGACGAGGAGGCACCAGATCCCTCGCGTAATGCGGAACAACCACCACGAGGTCGGGACAGTGCGGCGGACCGACCACCCCACGGTCGGGATAAAACGACAACTCAGGCCGAACAACAGCCCGCCCCACTGATACGTCTCCAACGTATCTATAATTTTTGATTGTTCCATGCTATATTATATTCTGTTTTGGACATTAATGGGCTTTATTATACACTTTTATATTATTTTTGGGACTAACCTATTAACTGGAGGCCCAGCCCAGAATTGTTGTTTTTTGCCTATTTCAGAGTTTCGCAGGAAAAGAATATCGAACGGAGTCCAAACGGAATGAAACCTTCGGGAACGTGATTTTTGGAACGAACGTGATCCAGAGGACTTGGACCCTACGTCAAGACATCAACCAGGACGGCACGAGGTAGGGGGGCATGCCCTTGACCCTCGTGGGCCCCATGTTGCTCCACCGACGTACTTCTTACTCCTATATATACATACATACCCCCAAACTACCAGAAACGGAGCCAAAAACCTAATTCCACCGCCGCAACCTTCTGTACCCGTGAGATCCCATCTTGGGGCCTTTTCCGGAGCTCCGCCGGAGGGGGCATCGATCACGGAGGGCTTCTACATCAACACCATAGCCTCTCCGATGATGTGTGAGTAGTTTACCTCAGACCTTCGGGTCCATAGTTATTAGCTAGATGGCTTCTTCTCTCTTTTTGGATCTCAATACAATGTTCTCCCCCTCTCTTGTGGAGATCTATTCTATGTAACCTTCTTTTGCGGTGTGTTTGTTGAGACCGATGAATTGTGGGTTTATGATCAAGTTTATCTATGAACAATATTTGAATCTTCTCTGAATTCTTTTATGTATGATTGGTTATCTTAGCAAGTCTCTTCGAATTATCAGTTTGGTTTGGCCTACTAGACTGATCTTTCTTGCAACGAGAGAAGTGCTTAGCTTTGGGTTCAATCTTGCGGTGTCCTTTCCCAGTGACAGTAGGGGCAACAAGGCACGTATTGTATTGTTGCCATCGAGGATAACAAGATGGGGTTTATATCATATTGCATGAGTTTATCCCTCTACATCATGTCATCTCACTTAAAGCGTTACTCTATTCTTTTGAACTTAATACTCTAGATGCATGCTGGATAGCGGTCGATGTGTGGAGTAATAGTAGTAGATGCAGGCAGGAGTCGGTCTACTTGTCTCGGACGTGATGCCTATAGACATGATCATACCTAGATATTCTCATAACTATGCTCAATTCTGTCAATTGCTCAACAGTAATTTGTTCACCCACCGTAATACTTATGCTCTTGAGAGAAGCCACTAGTGAAACCTATGGCCCCCGGGTCTATTTTCCATCATATTAATCTCCCGACAACAAGCTATTTCTGGCACCGTTTTTATTTTGCTTTCTTTACTTTGCATCTTTATCATAAAAAATACCAAAAATATTATCTTATGATATCTATCAGATCTCACTCTCGTAAGTGACCGTGAAGGGATTGACAACCCCTTTATTGCATTGGTTGCGAGGATTTATTTGCTTGTGTAGGTGCTGTTGGGGAACGTAGCAATAATTCAAAATTTTCCTACGTGTCACCAAGATCAATCTAGGAGATGCTAGCAAGGAGAGAGAGGGAGTGCATCTTCATACCCTTGAAGATCGCTAAGCGGAAACGTTACAAGAACACGGTTGATGGAGTCGTACTCGCAGCGATTCAAATCACGGAAGATCCGATCTAGCGCCAAACGGACGGCGCCTCCGCGTTCAACACACGTACAGCCCGGGGACGTCTCCTCCTTCTTCATCCAGCAAGGGGAGAGGAGAAGTTGAGGGAGAACTCCCGCAGCACGACGGCGTGGTGCCAATGGAGCTCATGGTTCTCCGGCAGAGCTTCGCTAAGCACTACGGAGGAGGAGGAGGAGTTGGAGGAGGAGAGGGCTGCGCCAGGCCAGGGGTATGGCTGCCCTCCCACCCCTCCACTATATATAGGGGCAAGGGAGAGGGAGCCGTCCCCCTCAGATCCCATCTGGTGGGAGGGGCGGCGGCCAGGGGGAGGTGGCTTGCCCCCCAAGCAAGGGGGGGCGCCCCCCTTTAGGGTTTCCCCAAAACCCTAGGCGCATGGGCCCTAGGGGGGTTGGCGCCCAGCCCACTAAGGGCTGGTTCCCTTCCACCTACAGCCCATAAGGCCCTCCGGGGCAGGTGGACCCTCCCGGTGGACCCCCGGAACCCCTGCGGTGGTCCCGGTACAATACCGGTATACCCCCGAATATTTCCGGTGACCGTATGGTGACTTCCCATATATAAATCTTTACCTCCGGACCATTCCGGAACTCCTCGTGACGTCCGGGATCTCATCCGGGACTCCGAACAACCTTCGGTAACCACATACTATTTCCCATAACAACTCTAGCATCACCGAACCTTAAGTGTGTAGACCCTACGGGTTCGGGAACCATGCAGACATGACCGAGACACCTCTCCGGCCAATAACCAATAGCGGGATCTGGATACCCATATTGGCTCCCACATGTTCCACGATGATCTCATCGGATGAACCACGATGTCGGGGATTCAATCAATCCCGTATACAATTCCCTTTGTCTATCAGTATGTTACTTGCCCGAGATTCGATCGTCGGTATCCCAATACCTCGTTCAATCTCGTTAATGGCAAGTCTCTTTACTCGTTCCATAATGCATGATCCCGTGACTAACTACTTAGTCACATTGAGCTCATTATGATGATGCAATACCGAGTGGGCCTAGAGATACCTCTCCATCATACGGAGTGACAAATCCCAGTCTCGATCCGTGCCAAGCCAACAGACACTTTCGGAGATACCTATAGTGCACCTTTATAGCCACCCAGTTACGTTGTGACGTTTGGTACACCCAAAGCATTCCTACGGTATCCGGGAGTTGCACGATCTCATGGTCTAAGGAAATGATACTTGACATTAGAAAAGCTCTTAGCAAACGAACTACACGATCTTGTGCTATGCTTAGGATTGGGTCTTGTCCATCACATCATTCTCCTAATGATGTGATCCCGTTATCAATGACATCCAATGTCCATGGTCAGGAAACCATAACCATCTATTGATCAATGAGCTAGTCAACTAGAGGCTTACTAGGGACATGTTGTGGTCTATCTATTCACACATGTCTTACGGTTTCCAGTTAATACAATTATAGCATGAACAATAGACAATTATCATGAACAAGGAAATACAATAATAACCATTTTATTATTGCCTCTAGGGCATATTTCCAACAGTCTCCCACTTGCACTAGAGTCAATAATCTAGTTCACATCACTATGTGATTGTAATGAATCCAACACCCATGGGGTTTGTTCATATCTCGCTTGTGAGAGAGGTTATTAGTCTACCGGTCTGAACCTTTCAGATCCGTGCGTGCTTTACAAATCTCTATGTCATCTTGTAGATGCAGCTACCACGCGCTACTTGGAGCTATTCCAAATAACTGCTCTACTATACGAATCCGGTTTACTACTCAGAGTCATCCGGATTAGTGTCAAAGTTTGCATCGACGTAACCCTTTACGACGAACTCCTTTTCCACCTCCATAATCGAGAAAATTCCTTAGTCCACTAGATACTAAGGATAAGTTCGACCACTGTCATGTGATCCATTCCTGGATCACTATTGTACCCCTTGACTAACTCATGGCAAGGCACACTTCAGGTGCGGTACACAGCATAGCATACTGTAGAGCCTACGTCTAAAGCATAGGGGACGACCTTCGTCCTTTCTCTCTCTTCTGCCGTGGTCAGGTCTTGAGTCTTACTCAATACTCACACCCTGTAACACAGCCAAGAACTCCTTCTTTGCTGATCTATTTTGAACTCCTTCAAAATCTTGTCACGGTATGTATTCATTTGAAAGTACTATTAAGCATTTTTGATCTATCCTTATAGATCTTGATGCTCAATGTTCAAGTAGCTTAATCTAGGTTTTTCATTGAAAAACACTTTTCAAATAACCCTGTATGCTTTCCAGAAATTCTACATCATTTCTGATCAACAATATGTTAACAACATATACTCATCAAAAATTCTATAGTGCTCCCACTCACTTCTTTGGAATTACAAGTTTCTCATAAACTTTGTATAAACCCAAAATCTTTGATCATCTCATCAAAGCGTACATTCCAACTCCGAGATGCTTACTCCAGTCCTTAGAAGGATTGCTGGAGCTTTGCATACTTGTTAGCATCTTTCAGGATTGACAAAACCTTCTGGTTGTATCACATACAACCTTTCCTCAAAAAAATCGTCGAGGAAACAATGTTTTGACATCCTATCTGCAAGATTTCATAAATAATGCAGTAACTGCTAATATAATTCCAACAGACTCTTAGCATCGCTATGAGTGAGAAAGTCTCATCGCAGTCAACTCCTTGAACTTGTCGGAAAACATCTTAACGACAAGTCGAGCTTTCTTAATGGTGACACTTACCATCATTGTCTGTCTTCCTTTTAAAATCCATCTGCACCCAACAGCCTTACGACCATCAAGTAGTTCTTCCAAAGTCTATACTTTGTTTTTATACATGGATCCTCTCTCGGATTTTATGGCCTCGAGCCATTCGTTGGAATCTGGGCCCACCATCGTTTCTCCATAGCTCGTAGGTTCATTGTTGTCTAGCAACATGACTTCCAAGACAGGATTACCGTACCACTATGAAGTAGTACGCATCCTTGTCGACCTACGAGGTTTGGTAGTGACTTGATCTGAAGTTTCATGATCACTATCATCAGCTTCTACTTCAATTGGTGTAGGTGCCATAGGAACAACTTCTTGTGCCCTGCTACACACTAGTTGAAGTGACGGTTCAATAACCTCATCAAGTCTCCACCATCCTCCCACTCAATTCTTTCGAGAGAAACTTTTCCTCGAGAAAGGACCCGTTTATAGAAACAATCACTTTTTCTTCCGGATCTGAAATAGGAGGCATACCCAACTATTTTGGGTATTCTATGAAGATGCATTTATCCGCTTTCGGTTCGAGCTTATCAGCCTGAAACTTTTTCACATAAGCGTCGCAGCCCCAAACTTTCAAGAAACGACAGCTTAGGTTTCTCTAAACCATAGTTCATACGGTGTCGTCTCAACGGAATTGCGTGGTGCCCTATTTAAAGTGAATGCGGTTGTCTCTAATGCCTAACCCATAAACGATAGTGGTAATTCGATAAGAGACATCATGGTATGCACCATATCCAATAGGGTGCAGTTATGATGTTCGGACACACCATCACACTATGGTGTTCCAGGCGGTATTAGTTGTGAAACAATTTCCACAATGTCTTAATTGTGTGCCAAACTCGTAACTCAGATATCTCTATGATCATATCATAGACATTTCATCCTCTTGTCACGACGATCTTCAACTTCACTCTGAAATTACTTGAACCTTTCAATAATTCAGACTTGTGTTTCATCAAGTAAATATTCTCAGCATCTACTCAAATCATCTGTGAAGTAATAACATAACGATATCCACTGCGTGCCTCAGCACTCATTGGACTGCACACATCAAATGTATTACTTCCAACAAGTTGCTCTCTTGATTCATCTTACTGAAAACGAGGCCTTTCAGTCATCTTGCCCATGTGGTATGATTTGCATGTCTCAAGTGATTCAAAATCAAGCGAGTCCAAACGATCCATCTGTATGGAGTTTCTTCATGCATATCTACCAATAGACATGGTTCGTATGTCTCAATCTTTTCAAAAACGAGTGAGTCTAAAGATCCATCAACATGGAGCTTCTTCATGCGTTTTATACCAATATGACTCAAATGGCAGTGCCACAAGTATGTGGTACCATCATTACTATGAACATGTGTATCACTACGATCGAGATTCAATAAACCATTCATTTTAGGTGCAAGACCATTGAAGGTATTACTCAAATAAACAGAGTAACCATTATTCTCCTTAAATGAATTACCTATTGCGATAAACATAATACAATCATGTCTATGCTCAACGCAAACACCAAATAACAATTATTTAGGTTTAACACCAATCTCGATGGTAGAGGGAGCGTGCGATGTTTGATCACATCAACCTTGGAAACACTTCCAACACATATCGTCATCTCACCTTTAGCTAGTCTCCGTTTATTCCGTAGCCTTTTATTTCGAGTTACCAACACTTAGCAACCGAACCGGTATCTAATACCCTGGTGCTACTAGGGGTACTAGTAAAGTACACATTAATATAATGTATATCCAATATACTTCTGTCGACCTTGCCTGCCTTCTCATCTACCAAGTATCTAGGGTAGTTCTGCTTCAGCGACCATTCCCCTCATTATAGAAGCACTTAGTCTCCGGTTTGGGTTCAACCTTGGGTTTCTTCACTAGAGCAGCAACTGATTTGCCGTTTCATGAAGTATCCCTTCTTTCCCTTGCCCTTCTTGAAACTAGTTGTTCTACTAACCATCAACAATTGATGCTCCTACTTTATTTCTACTTTCATGGTGTCAAGCATCGCGAGTTGCTCAAGTATCATCATGTCTATCCCTGATATGTTATAGTTCATCACGAAGCTCTAATAGCTTGGTGGCAGTGACTATGGAGAACCATCACTATCTCATCTGGAAGATTAACTCCCACTCGATTCAAGCGATTGTAGTACTCAGACAATCTGAGCACATTCTCAATGATTGAGCTTTTCTCCCTTAGTTTGCAGGCTTAAGAAACTTGTCAGAGGTCTCATACCTCTTGACGTGGGCACTAGTCTAAAATCCCAATTTCAGTCTTTCGAACATCTCATATGTTCTACAACGTTTCAAAAACATCTTTGGCGCCTCAATTCTAAACCGTTAGCATTACGCACTGAACTATCACGTAGTCATCAAAACGTGTATGTC
The DNA here is from genome assembly GCF_018294505.1 of Triticum aestivum. Taxonomy (NCBI): domain Eukaryota; kingdom Viridiplantae; phylum Streptophyta; class Magnoliopsida; order Poales; family Poaceae; genus Triticum; species Triticum aestivum. The sequence continues at coordinate 466,961,471 of NC_057805.1, read as the reverse complement.
AGATGTTCGCAACATCTACAGACGACGCTCGAGGTTCACACACCGAGCGGTGCATTAAGGACATAAGCCTTCTGTGCAGCAATGAGGACAATCCCCAGTATACGGACCCAGTCCGCATAATTGCTACTGTCAACTTTCAACTAAATTTTCTCTAGGAACATATCTTAAACAGTAGAACTAAAGCGTAAGCTACGACATAATTTGCAAAGACCTTTTGACTATGTTCATGATAATTAAGTTCATCTAATTATTTAATGAACTCCCACTCAGATAGACATCCCTCTAGTCATCTAAGTGATACATGATCCGAGTCAACTAGGCCGTGTCCGATCATCACGTGAGACGGACTAGTCATCATCGGTGAACATCTCCATGTTGATCGTATCTACTATACGACTCATGTTCGACCTTTCGGTCTCTTGTGTTCCGAGGCCACGTCTGTACATGCTAGGCTCGTCAAGTCAACCTAAGTGTTTCGCATGTGTAAATCTGGCTTACACCCGTTGTATGCGAACGTTAGAATCTATCACACCCGATCATCACGTGGTGCTTCGAAACAACGAACCTTCGCAACGGTGCACAGTTAGGGGGAACACGTCTCTTGAAATTTTAGTGAGGGATCATCTTATTTATGCTACCGTCGTTCTAAGCAAATAAGATGTAAACATGACAAACATCACATGCAAATCATAAAGTGACATGATATGGCCAATATCATCTTGCGCCTTTGATCTCTATCTTCGAGGCGCGGCATGATCACCTTCGTCACCGGCATGACACCATGATCTCCATCATCGTGCCTTCATGAAGTTGTCTCGCCAACTATTACTTCTACTACTATGGCTAACGGTTAGCAATAAAGTAAAGTAATTACATGGCATTTTTCATTGACACGCAGGTCATACAATAAATTAAGATAACTCCTATGGCTCCTGCCGGTTGTCATACTCATCGACATGCAAGTCGTGATTCCTATTACAAGAACATGATCAATCTCATACATCACATATATAATTCATCACATCCTTTTGGCCATATCACATCACATAGCATACCCTGCAAAAACAAGTTAGACGTCCTCTAATTGTTGTTGCATGTTTTACGTGGCTGCTATGGGTTTCTAGCAAGAACGTTTCTTACCTACACAAAAGCCACAACGGTGATATGCCAATTGCTATTTACCCTTCATAAGGACCCTCTTCATCGAATCCGATCCGACTAAAGTGGGAGAGACAGACACCCGCTAGCCACCTTATGGATCAAGTGCATGTCAGTCGGTGGAACCTGTCTCACGTAAGTGTACGTGTAAGGTCGGTCCGGGCCGCTTCATCCCACAATGCCGCCGAATCAAGATAAGACTAGTAACGGTAAGCAAATTGTACAAATCATCGCCCACAACTACTTTGTGTTCTACTCGTGCATAGAATCTACGCATAGACCTAGCTCATGATGCCACTGTTGGGGAACGTAGCAATAATTCAAAATTTTCCTACGTGTCACCAAGATCAATCTAGGAGATGCTAGCAACGAGAGAGAGGGAGTGCATCTTCATACCCTTGAAGATCGCTAAGCGGAAGCGTTACAAGAATGCGGTTGATGGAGTCGTACTCGCAGCGATTCAAATCGCGGAAGATCCGATCTAGCGCCGAACGGACGGCGCCTCCGCGTTCAACACACGTACAGCCCGGGGACGTCTCCTCCTTCTTCATCCAGCAAGGGGAGAGGAGAAGTTGAGAGAGAACTCCAGCAGCACGACGGCGTGGTGGCAATGGAGCTCGTGGTTCTCCGGCAGAGCTTCGCTAAGCACTACGGAGGAGGAGGAGGAGTTGGAGGAGGAGAGGGTTGCGCCAGGCCAGGGGTATGGCTTCCCTCCCACCCCTCCACTATATATAGGGGCAAGAGAGAGGGGGGCCGGCCCCCTCAGATCCCATCTGGTGGGAGGGGCGGCGGCCAGGGGGAGGTGGCTTGCCCCCCAAGCAAGGGGGGGCGCCCCCCTTTAGGGTTTCCCCAAAACCCTAGGCGCATGGGCCCTAGGGGGGTTGGCGCCCAGCCCACTAAGGGCTGGTTCCCTTCCGCCTACAGCCCATAAGGCCCTCCGGGGCAGGTGGACCCTCCCGGTGGACCCCCGGAACCCCTGCGGTGATCCCGGTACAATACCGGTATACCCCCGAATATTTCCGGTGACCGTATGGTGACTTCCCATATATAAACCTTTACCTCCGAACCATTCCGGAACTCCTCGTGACGTCCGGGATCTCATCCGGGACTCCGAACAACCTTCGTTAACCACATACCATTTCCCATAACAACTCTAGCGTCACCGAACCTTAAGTGTGTAGACCCTACGGGTTCGGGAACCATGCAGAGATGACCGAGACACCTCTTCGGCCAATAACCAATAGCGGGATCTGGATACCCATATTGGCTCCCACATGTTCCACGATGATCTCATCGGATGAACCACGATGTCGGGGATTCAATCAATCCCGTATACAATTCCCTTTGTCTATCGGTATGTTACTTGCCCGAGATTCGATCGTCGGTATCCCAATACCTCGTTCAATCTTGTTACCGGCAAGTCTCTTTACTCGTTCCGTAATGCATGATCCCGTGACTAACTACTTAGTCACATTGAGCTCATTATGATGATGCAATACCGAGTGGGCCCAGAGATACCTCTCCGTCATACGGAGTGACAAATCCCAGTCTCGATCCGTGCCAACCCAACAGACACTTTCGGAGATACCTGTAGTGCACCTTTATAGCCACCCAGTTACGTTGTGACGTTTGGTACACCCAAAGCATTCCTACGGTATCCGGGAGTTGCACGATCTCATGGTCTAAGGAAATGATACTTGACATTAGAAAAGCTCTTAGCAAACGAACTACACGATCTTGTGCTATGCTTAGGATTGGGTCTTGTCCATCACATCATTCTCCTAATGATGTGATCCCGTTATCAATGACATCCAATGTCCATGGTCAGGAAACCATAACCATCTATTGATCAATGAGCTAGTCAACTAGAGGCTTACTAGGGACATGTTGTGGTCTATGTATTCACACATGTATTACGGTTTCCAGTTAATACAATTATAAAATGAACAATAGACAATTATCATGAACAAGGAAATACAATAATAACCATTTTATTATTGCCTCTAGGGCATATTTCCAACAGGTGCGAGGGACTAGTGCGTGGCCTCCTACTGGATTGATACCATGGTTCTCAAAAACTGAGGGAAATACTTGCGCTACTTTGCTGCATCACCCTTTCCTCTTCAAGGGAAAACCAACGCAATGCTCAAGAGGTAGCAAGAAGGATTTCTGGCGCCGTTGCCGGGGAGTCTACGCACAAGTCAAGACATACCAAGTACCCATCACAAACTCTTATCCCTCACATTACATTATTTGCCATTTGCCTCTCGTTTTCCTCTCCCCCACTTCACCCTTGCCGTTTTATTCGCCCTCCTTCCGTTCGATCTTGTGTTACCATGTGCCTTCTTTTTGCTTGCATCTTCGCTTGCTAAAAGTTTATGGATCCTCATCCACTTGCTAATCTCTTTAAGAGATCCAATTATGATGAACCAATCTCTAGTGATTTGAGTGCACTAGATTATCTTTATGAGGTTTTGCTTGAAATCCGTGAATCCGAAAATTGTGATGAAGAAATTTATGAAGAGATTCACGATAGCTCCTTGAATAAAAAGAATGGTTGCAATGATTTTACTATAAATTATCTTGATGTCAATTATGCTAATAATATGCAAAACCCTAAGCTTGGGGATGCTAGTTTTGCTATGTCTACTACTTGTTGCAATGATCATGATTGGGGTGATTCTTCTTTTGATCTTGAAAATTTATTTAGGCCCCATGATGAATATGAGATTGATAATAGTGTTTGCAATAATATTGAAAGTGGGTTTGGAAGAGTGTCAACTTTAGATCCCACATATTTGGATTTTGTTCAATCTTATGCAATTTTTGATAAAAGTGGGCTTGGGGAGGTCATGACTTTAGTTAATGATAATCCCACTATTTTGGAAGAGTGTCAACTTCGCATGCATGTGGATCGTGTTGAGAATATGTTATGTGATAGCTATATTGTTGAATTTTCTTATGATCCTACATGTAATTATTATGAGAGAGTAAAATATGGTTGTAGAAATTTTCATGTTACTAAATTACCTCTCGTTCTGTTGAGATTGCTATTGTTTCTTTCCACTTCCTTGCATATGCTAGTTTTTGGTTGCTATGATAATTTGTTTGCCTATAAAATGCCTATGCATAGGAAGTATGTTAGACTTAGATGTGTTTGTCACATGTTTCATGATGCTCTCTTTGTGCTTCAATTCTTGTCTTTCATGTGAGCATCGTTGAAATCTTATGCCTAGCTAGGGGCGTTAAACGATAGCGCTTGTTGGGAGGCAACCCAATTTTATTTTTAGTTTTTCTTTGCTTTTTGCTTCTGTTTAGGAATAAATATTTGATCTAGCCTCTTGTTAGATGTGTTTTTATGTTTTAGTTAGTGTTTGTGCCAAGTTTAACCTATAGGATCTTCTTGGATGATAGTTATTTGATCTTGCTGAAAATTGCAGAAACTTTCTGTTCACGAAAATAATTGTTAAAAATCACCAGAACGTTATAAAATATTGATTCCAATTTCTGCTGATCAATAAACAAATTTTCTAGGTCGTCCTATTTTGGCTGAATTTTTGGAGTTCCATAAGTTTGCGTTAGTTACAGATTACTACAGACTATTCTGTTTTTGACAGATTCTGTTTTTCGTGTGTTGTTTGCTTATTTTGATGAATCTATGTCTAGTAAAATAGTTTATAAACCATAGAGAAGTTGGAATAAATAAGGTTTAACACCAATATAAATAAAGTATGAGTTAATTACAGTACCTTGAAGTGGTGTTTTGTTTTCTTTCGCTAACGGAGCTCACGAGATTTTCTGTTAAGTTTTGTGTTGTGAAGTTTTCAAGTTTTGGGTAAAAGATTTTGATTGATTATGGAACAAGGAGTGGCAAGAGCCTAAGCTTGGGGATTCCCATGGCACCCCAAGATAATCTAAGGACACCAAAAATCCAAAGCTTGGGGATGCCCCGGAAGGCATCCCCTCTTTCGTCTACTTCCATCGGTAACTTTACTTGGAGCTATATTTTTATTCACCACATGATATGTGTTTTGCTTGGAGCGTCTTGTATTATTTGAGTCTTTGCTTTTTAGTTTACCACAATCATCTTTGCTGTACACACCTTTTGAGAGAGACACACTTGATTCGAAAATTATTAGAATACTCTATGTGCTTCACTTATATCTTTTGAGTTATATAGTTTTTGCTCTAGTGCTTCACTTATATCTTTTAGAGCACGGTGGTGATTTGTTTTATAGAAACTATTGTTATCTCTTGCTTCACTTAGATTATTTTGAGAGTCCTACAAAACAGCATGGTAGTTTGCTTTGACAATGATAGGCATTCAAGATTAGTAAAAAAAATCTTATGAGTGTCTTGAATATTATGAGAAGTTTGATGCTTGATAATTGTTTTGAGATATGAAGATGGTGATATTAGAGTCATGCTAGTTGCGTAGTTTTGAATTTGAGAAATACTTGTGTTAAAGTTAGTGATTCCCGTAGCATGCACGTATGGTGAACCGTTATGTGATGAAGTCGGAGCGTGATTTATTTATTGATTGTCTTCCTTATGAGTGGCGGTCGGGGACGAGCGATGGTCTTTTCCTACCAATCTATCCCCCTAGGAGCATGCACGTAATACTTTTCTTTGATAACTTGTAGATTTTTGCAATAAGTATATGAGTTCTTTATGACTAATGTTGAGTTCATGGATTATACACACTTTTCCTCCTTCCACCATTGCTAGACTCTCTAATACCGCGCACGTTTCGCCGGTATCATATACCCACCATATACCTTCCTCAAAACAGCCACCATACCTACCTATCATGGCATTTCCATAGCCATTTCGAGATATATTTCCATGCAACTTACCACCGTTTCGTTTATTATGACACGCTCCATCATTGTCATATTGCTTCGCATGATCATGTAGTTGACATCGTATTTGTGGCAAAGCCACCGTTCATAATTCTTTCATACATGTCACTCTTGATTCACTGCATATCCCAGTACACCGCCAGAGGCATTCACATAGAGTTATATTTTGTTCTAAGTATTGAGTTGTAATTGTTGAGTTGTAAGAAAATAAAAGTGTGATGATCATCATTTTTTAGAGCATTGTCCCAAGTGAGGAAAGGATGATGGAGACTATGATTCCCCCACAAGTCGGGACGAGACTCCGGACGAAAAAAAAAGAGGCCATAAAAAAGAGAGAAGAAAAGGCCCAAATAAAAAAATGAGAGAAAAAGAGAGAAGGGACAATGTTACTATCTTTTTACCACACTTGTGCTTCAAAGTAGCACCATGATCTTCATGATAGAGAGTCTCCTATGATATCACTTTCATATACTAGTGGGAATTTTTTTCATTATAGAACTTGGCTTGTATATTCCAATGACGGGCTTCCTCAAAATGCCCTAGGTCTTTGTGAGCAAGCGAGTTGGATGCACACCCACTTAGTTCCTTTTGTTGAGCTTTCATATACTTATAGCTCTGGTGCATCCGTTGCATGGCAATCCCTACTCACTCACATTGATATCTATTCATGGGCATCTCCATAGCCCATTGATACGCCTAGTTGATGTGAGACTATCTTCTCCCTTTTTTGTCTTCTCCACAACCACCATTCTATTCCACATATAGTGCTATGTCCATGGCTCACGCTCATGTATTGCGTGAAGATCGAAAAATTTTGAGAACACTAAAAGTATGAAACAATTGCTTGGCTTGTCATTGGGGTTGTGCATGATTTAAATACTTTGTGTGGTGAAGATAGAGCATAGCCAGACTATATGATTTTTTAGGGATAACTTTCTTTGGTCATGTTATTTTGAGAAGACATAATTGCGTAGTTAGTATGCTTGAAGTATTATTATTTTTATGTCAATATTAAAATTTTGTCTTGAATCTTTCGGATCTGAATATTCATACCACAATTAAGAGAATTACATTGAAATTATGCGAAGTAGCATTCCACATAAAAAATTCTGTTTTTATCATTTACCTACTCGAGGACGAGCAGGAATTAAGCTTGGGGATGCTTGATACATCTCCAACGTATCTATATTTTTTTATTGTTCCATGCTATATTATATTCTGTTTTGGACATTAATGGGCTTTATTATACACTTTTATATTATTTTTGGGACTAACCTATTAACCGGAGGCCCAGCCCAGAATTGTTGTTTTTTGCCTATTTCAGAGTTTTGCAGAAAAAGAATATCAAACGGAGTCCAAACGGAATGAAACCTTCGGGAACGTGATTTTCGGAACGAACGTGATCCAGAGGACTTGAACCTACGTCAAGACATCAACCAGGAGGGCACGAGGTAGGGGGCGCGCCTACCTCCCCTGGGCGTGCTTTCCACCCTCGTGGGCCCCATGTTGCTCCACCGACGTACTTCTTCCTCCTATATATACCTACGTTACCCCAAACTACCAGAAACGGAGCCAAAAACCTAATTCCACCGTCGCAACCTTCTGTACCCGTGAGATCCCATCTTGGGGCCTTTTCCGGAGCTCCGCCGGAGGGGGCATCGATCACGGAGGGCTTCTACATCAACACCATAGCCTCTCCGATGATGTGTGAGTAGTTTACCTCAGACCTTCGGGTCCATAGTTATTAGCTAGATGGCTTCTTCTCTCTTTTTGGATCTCAATACAATGTTCTCCCCCTCTCTTGTGGAGATCTATTCGATGTAATCTTCTTTTGCGGTGTGTTTGTTGAGACCGATGAATTGTGGGTTTATGATCAAGTTTATCTATGAACAATATTTGAATCTTCTCTGAATTCTTTTATGTATGATTGGTTATCTTTGGAAGTCTCTTCGAATTATCAGTTTGGTTTGGCCTACTAGATTGATCTTTCTTGCAATGGGAGAAGTGCTTAGCTTTGGGTTCAATCTTGCGGTGTCCTTTCCCAGCGACAGTAGGGGCAGCAAGGCACGTATTGTATTGTTGCCATCGAGGATAACGAGATGGGGTTTATATCACATTTCATGAGTTTATCCCTCTACATCATGTCATCTTACTTAAAGCGTTACTCTGTTCTTTTGAACTTAATACTCTAGATGCATGCTGGATAGCGGTCGATGTGTGGAGTAATAGTAGTAGATGTAGGCAGGAGTCGGTCTACTTGTCTCGGACGTGATGCCTATATACATGATCATACCTAGATATTCTCATAACTATGCTCAATTCTGTCAATTGCTCAACAGTAATTTGTTCACCCACCGTAATACTTATGCTCTTGAGAGAAGCCACTAGTGAAACCTATGGCCCCCGGGTCTATTTTCCATCATATTAATCTCCCGACAACAAGCTATTTCTGGCGCCGTTTTTATTTTGCTTTCTTTACTTTGCATCTTTATCATAAAAAATACCAAAAATATTATCTTATCATATCTATTAGATCTCACTCTCGTAAGTGAACGTGAAGGGATTGACAACCCCTTTATTGCATTGGTTTCGAGGATTTATTTGTTTCTGTAGGTGCGAGGGACTAGTGCGTGGCCTCCTACTGGATTGATACCTTGGTTCTCAAAAACTGAGGGAAATACTTACGCTACTTTGCTGCATCACCCTTTCCTCTTCAAGGGAAAACCAAGGCAGTGCTCAAGAGGTAGCACCCACCACCTCGTAAACACAGGGACAGACCAGCTCGGGACCATACATACTACCTTCGGCAGGACCTGGACAGTAGAGCAGGACACACCAGATCAATTTACAGATTGCGAGGACGCTTCCCTACTCGGGATGACAGCTACCAAATCGGACGCGACAAACTTAATCATACCCGGGCCGATAACCGCAGACGGACTTCATCGAAGGTGCGCCGTGACGCGGCCCGCTATAGAGGCGCCGCACACCCTCTCTGCTTCACAGATGAGGTGCTGGATCACGAATTCCCCGAGGGGTTCAAGCCCGTCAATATGGAATCATATGACGGAACAACCGATCCCGCAGTGTGGATCCAAGATTTTATTCTCCACATCCACATGGCCCGAGGAGATGACCTCCACGCTATCAAGTACCTCCCATTAAAGCTCAAAGGACCAGCTCGACACTGGCTAAACAGCCTGCCTGAAAATTCCATCGGCAGCTGGGAGGACTTGGAAGAAGCTTTTCTTGACAACTTCCAAGGCACTTATGTCTGGCCACCTGACGCTGATGACTTAAGTCACATAGTCCAACAACCTAGAGAGTCCGCCAGAAAATTCTGGACAAGGTTCCTAACCAAAAAGAACCAGATCGTTGACTGTCTGGATGACGAATGGCTAGCGCGCCACCTCGGCCAAGAAAACCCGAAGTCTATGGCAGCCCTCATGGCACTCATGACCCATTTTTGCGCGGGTGAGGACAGTTGGCTGGCTCGAAGTAAAAATACAGCCAGCGAGGTAAGCCCCGCCGAGGCCAAGAACAGCACCGGCAAGCTCCGGCGCAATATACACAAACGCCAAAGCAATGGCGACAACACCGATGACACCACAGTTAACGCCGGATTCAGCGGCTCCAAGTCCGGCCAACGGAAGAATCCCTACAAAAGAAACAATGAAGGACCTTCCAGCCTGGACCGCATACTCGACCCTCCGTGCCAGATACACGGCACCCCAGACAAACAAGCCAATCATACCAACAGGGATTGTTGGGTTTTCAAACAGGCTGGCAAGTTAAATGCCGAAAACAAGGAAAAGGGATCACAAAGCAAGGACGAGGACGAAGAGCCCTGGCAGCCAAACACCGGGGGACAGAAGAAATTCTCCCTCAAGTCAAAACGGTGAACATGATATACGCTACACACATCCCCAAAAGGGAGCGTAAGCGAGCACTTAGGGACGTCTACGCGGTAGAGCCAGTCGCCCCAAAATTCAATCCGTGGTCGTCATTCCCGATCACCTTCGATCGTCGAGATCACCCAACTAGTATCCGGCATGGCGGTTCAGCCGCACTGGTCCTCGACCCAATCATCGACGGATTTCACCTAACACGGGTCCTAATGGACGGTGGTAGCAGCCTCAACCTGCTCTATCAGGACACAGTGTGGAATATGGGCATTAATCCCTCATGAATCAAACCCACAAAGACTACCTTTAAAGGAGTCATACCAGGCGTTGAGGCCCGCTGCACGGTCTCAATCACGCTGGAGGTGGTCTTCGGTTCTCCGAACAACTTCCGAAGCGAAGAGTTAATCTTCGATATCGTCCCCTTCCGCAGTGGCTACCACGCACTGCTTGGACGAACCGCGTTTGCTAGATTCAACGCAGTGCCACACTATGCTTATCGCAAGCTCAAGATGCCCGGTCCATGCGGCGTCATAACAATCAATGGCAATACTGAACGCTCCCTCCGAACAGAGGAGCACACCACCGCCCTAGCAGCAAAGGTACAGAACGGCCTTCTCAAGCAGCACCATAGTACGGCTGCCGAGTCCCTGGACATCATTAAGAGGTTCCGGACTACGCTGCAACAGGACAGCGCGGCTCGTCAAGAGCTCGATTAGCAATTCGGCCTCCGTCCTAGTCCCGATGAAGTAGTGGCATTCGTACCACGCGTACGTGATTACGCACTCAGAATTCCATAGACATCGATGAAGGCACAAGCTAGCCTGGGATCTATAGTTCGGCTAGACCGATCCCGGACACACATATAACTTTACTATCTCCTTTTCCCTTGTTTCAGGTTTCACCTATGCGGGCCTCCTTCGACGGACCTGATTAATGATCCTGTCAAAGGATAAACACACCGGATTGACACGGAGCACAGGCGTACATGGGAAGCCCTAGAGGCTAACCGTTTCCGGGACCCACGCACAGCTCGCCTTCGGTTGTGGCATGTCAAATAGCCGTTTGCTTATTGCATTATTTTGTACCAATGTGCTTGGACGCATTAACCCAACTATAATGGAAATAGTTCATGATCCAAGTTCAAGGGCCCCAGATCCTATCTCTGTTCTCCCTCTGTTTTCCTTTAAATTACTTATTTCCTAGTGACCGTACACTCTGGTACGTTTCATATTTGCCAGGGCCTCCCCATCGCCCCACGATACGGCAACAAAGTCCGAACACTCCTTAAAGATAAGTTCGGCACCCCAAATTTAGCATTATATGCATTGGCTCCGAATCATGTCTTTGGTCAATAGTTGGGTTGCCCGGCTCCTGTGCTTGCTACCCTACGTTCCGCGAAATCGGCTAGGGTAGTAAAGGGAGAACTACTCCGATTGTGCCCTGGCCTTGACCAGATGAGTGCCTCAGTAGAGAAAGCCGAAAACTGACTGTCATGATACGGCGAGAGCCGGTCAGCTGTTCGAGGGTTACAAATCGTTGGAGATTTTTTCTGCATTATGCGAAAGATTGGCACTTCCCGATCAGATGCTGACAACACTCTGGTTTGAACCAGGGGCTGCGCCCACGCTTTATTATAAAACTCCTATGGCTAAGTGAGGGCGTTTAAGCCGTATAGTCTGATTGCCTTGTTCGTTGCGCTAAACAACTCCTTCAAGGGCCATATAATTGGATCAAGATTGTTTAGATTCCATCCCGAACACCTCCGTCTACCTACATGAGGGCAGAAGCCGACAACTGGCCAACCCTCAGATTACATACAACACGGCCGCACAGGAGGAAACAATTAAAAGCATAACAAAATTACATTACAAAACAGGCTTTGTTTTCGTAATACAAGGCAAAGGCAACATGAATACATTTATTCAAATACAATGTCCTGCGAACATTGTGCTGCCGCAAGGCGAGAGCCCTCCAGGACATCCGCAAAATACCGTTCGGGTGTGCGGTGCTCCTTGCCCTCCGGTGACCCTCTGGTCACCTCGACGGCGTCCATCTTCGCCCACCACATCTTGCAACGGGCGAAGGCCATGCGCGCACCTTCAATGCAGGCCGAGCGCTTGACGACGTCCAGCCGAGGACATGCGTTCACCATCCGCCTCATGAGTCCGAAGTAGCTGCCTGGCATAGCTTCGGCTGGCCATAGCCGGATTATCAAATCCTTAATGGCTAGTTCGGCCACCCTATGCAGCTCCACCAGCTGTTTCAGCTGATGGGTGAAGGACACGGGATGCTCTGGTGCCACATACTGCGACCAGAATAGCTTCTTCGTAGAACCCCCTCCTTCAGCTCGATAGAACTCCACGGCGTCTGATACACTGCATGGCAAATCCGCAAAAGCCCCTGGGGAACTCCGAACCCGGGTTAGTAAAAGGTACTGCTTCTCCGCATACTTGCTTTGCATCTTAAATGCCTTACCTGCTGTGATCTTCTTGGCCTCCTGGATCTCCTGGAGGGCGGCCTGGGCCTCATTCCGTGCGGTCTCCGCGCTCTGACGAGCCTTGGCGAGTTCGGCCCCTTGAGCCGACGCATCATGCTCCAAGGCCTCGCATTTTTTTCACCGCATCCTGGAGCTCCTACTGGACTTCTTTGACCCGGGCCCTGAGCTTCTTACGGGAGGCTTGCTGCTGGATAACTTTTTCCTCGGCCTCGCCCAGGGCCTTCCTCAGGGCCTCGACCTCGGTCGCGGCTCCCTGACATATTACGACACCGCGGTCAATATACAGCGCTTATTCTTCCTGAACACATAGCAAGTCGTCATTCACCTTGCTTCTCCTGGAGCCGAATTTTAACCTCGCCGAGCTCGTTCTCGGTCCACTCCAGCCTCTGCTTCAGTTCAGAGACTTCGGCAGCATGTGAGGTTGCGGCCAACAGGGACGCCTGCTCATTGATACATATTAAGTTAGTCTCCTATAACAAAGGATTGATCCTCTGTCCGGTTCTTCTCACCGAACACCGGACAGTGTCTCAGGGCCTATTGTCTACACGGGGTTTTTCTCTTTCTTACCTCAAAATCTGTCAACAGGTTGCTACAGGCTTCATCCAGTCCACTCTTGGCGGACTGAACCTTCTCGATCACCGCACCCATAAGGACACGATGCTCGTCCATGACGGAGGCGCCTCATAGCGCCTCCATCAGGTTATCCGGCGCCCCTGGATGGACAGGGGCCACCGGTGGAAGCGGCGCACCCCCCTTCTTCAAAGGGGGTTGCTCGCCCGACTCCGGAGCCATATGAGTCTCCATAATCGTATTCGACTGAGGGCCGAACTGGATGCGGCCCTCTTCGCCAGTCTCCATGGGGATCGGCTCCCGCATGTGTCCGGCAGTGGAGGTCTCGCCTTGTGGCGCCTCCCGGACAGCGTCCTGGGCTCCTCCCCGGATCAGAGCGATCCTTCAGGACAACACTTCGGCGTCATCCCTGGCCCCGGGGGAATAAGCAGGCGGTGGCGACATGCTCGCCATCTCCGACGGAGCCAACGAACCTCCAGATGAGGATCGCTGGATAAGGTTGCGGGCCAGACTGCAATAGTACAGTTAGCTATGTCAAAATAATGAAGGCAAAGGGCTAGATGTGCGCATGAGCGAGCCATGTCACTTACGATGCGGCCTGGGGCTTAGTGCAGGGGCATCGTTCCGGACTGCTGTCAACGTCCCACGTGGTATTGACCGCTGGGACGCCCTTCCCCTTCTTGGGCGTTTCCACCTCCAGATGCGCCGAAGCCGCCCTCTTCTTCTTCCTCTCCTCAGGGGGAGGGTTGTTTTCCTCTTCCTCCTCCTCTTCCTCGTCATTGTCCTCAGGGACAGAGGAATGAGCTTCGTCGTCTTCGAACGTCACGCCCGAAGTGCCCTTGCGACGGGGGCCACTCTTGGCCCCCTTGGCCTTCTTCTCCGGCGCCTTATATGGCGCCCGCACCAGCATCTTCGCTAGACGCGGGATGACCGGTTCTTCAGGCAGCGGAGCTGGACACTGGATCTGCTTCTCCCTCTCCATCCAGTCCTGAAAAAGCAACAATAAAAGCTCAGGCGTCATCTTTGAAACAAACAAGTGGAGAATGCATTAAAAATGACATACCTCGCTAGCGAGGTGTTTAGTGTCGTGCCCCCCATCTAAATCTGCGGCCGGCGGTTTCTCGTTGCCCTTAAAGAGCAACCTCCATGCACCTTCTTGTGTAGTCTCGAAGAGCCTCACCAGGGTCTGGTGCTTCTTCGGATTGAACTCCCACAGAGGGCGGCTTCGGCGCTGGCACGGAAGGATCCGGCAAACTAGCATCACCTGGATCACATCAACAAGCTTGACGTTCTTGGTTACCATGCTTTGAACACGCATCTGCAACGCTATCAGCTCGTTAGGTGAACACCAGTCCAGACTCTTCTCGACCCAGGAGGTGAGTCGCATAGGAGCGCCGGAGCAGAATTCGGCAGCTGCGGCCCAGGTGGTGCCGCGAGGTTCTGTGATATAGAACCACTGCTTCTGCCACTCCTTTAACGTGTCCACAAAAGTACCTTTGGGCCAGGAGACGTTGGATAGCTTGCTCACCATGGCTCCTCCGCACTCCGCGTGCTGGCCATCCACCACCTTCGGCTTCGCGTTGAAGACTTTAAGCCACAGCCCGAAGTGGGGTTGGATGCGGAGGAAGGCCTCACACACGACGATAAACGCCAAGATGTTGAGGAAGGAATTTGGGGACAGATCATGGAAATCTACCCCGTAATAATACATCAGCCCGCGGACGAAAGGGTGGAGTGGAAACCCTAGCCCGCGGAAGAAATGGGGGATGAACACTACCCTCTCAGTGGGCTTCGGCGTGGGGACGACTTGTCCCTCGGTCGGCAGGCGGTGAGTGATCTCCTTCGCCAAATATCCGGCCGCCCGAAGCTCAGTAATGTCCTCCTCCTTGACGGAGGAGACCATCCACTTGCCCTGACCTCCGGATCCGGACATGGTCGCTTGAGTGGAAAGGAGATGAGAACTTGGGCGCTGGAGCTCGAGATTGGAAAGGCGGAGGCAGAGAGAGAGGGCGTGAGAGAGGAAGAGGGAATCCTTATCCCCTTATAAAGGCAGCGAATGTTAAACGCCTCCTCACTCGCCTTAAGATTCGCCTATTCCCCAAGGGCTGTATAAAAGGCACGGTTGGGTTACCCATGCCCGCATTGATGAGAATCCCGTGATAAGGGGACACGGTCTCTGCTTTGACAAGACGTGCCCATGGCAACCGCGTCTCGGGACGTGGGGAGTCGAACATGAAAGCGGTTGGAATTATGGCCAGTTAGATGTAGCGTCGTGCTGCAAAAAGTTGTCAGCGGATAGAACTCGTGTAAAAATATATTCTCTCTGCGGTTGTGTATGGTGTGTGTGACAGGTCCGGATTCTATCATCGCATCCGAAGACCATCTGGGAGTTCGGAAGGGGGAACCCGCATTGCAATGCCGAAGACAATCTGCGCGCCGGACTCCTCGTCATTGAAGCTAGGTTCAGGGGCTACTGAGGGAGTCCTGGACTAAGGGGTCCTCGGGCGTCCAGCCTGTTATCCATGGGCCGGACTGATGGGCTGTGAAGACATGAAGGCCGAAGACTGTACCCGTGTCCGGATTGGACTCTCCTTGGCGTGGAAGGCAAGCTTGGCGACCGATTATGAAGATTCCTTCTTATGTAACCGACCCTATGTAAACCCTAGATCCCCCCGGTGCCTATATAAACCAGAGGGGGTAGTCCGGAAAGGATATACTCATTACCATAGTCATACAGGCTAGACTTCTAGGGTTTAGCCATTACGATCTCGTGGTAGATCAACTCTTGTAATACGCATATTCATCAAGATCAATCAAGCAGGAAGTAGGGTATTACCTCCATAGAGAGGGCCCGAACCTGGGTAAACATCGCGTCCCCCGTCTCCTGTTACCATCGATCCTAGACGCACAGTTCGGGACCCCCTACCCGAGATCCGTCGGTTTTGACACCGACATCGGGGACATGACGAGGAGTCTCGAAATGGTCGAGACGTAAAGATCAATATATTGCAAGGCTATATTCGGACAAAGGAAAGGTTCTGAGTGATTCGTGCATTTTTTGGAGTACCGGAGAGTTACGGGAATTCGTATTGGGCCTTAATGGGCCATACGGGAAAGGAGAGAAAGGCCTCAAGGTTGGCTGCACCCCTTCCCCATGGACTGGTCCGAATTGGACTAGGGAAGGGGGCTGCCCCCTTCCTTCTCCTTCTCCCTTCCCCTTTTCCTATTCCATGTGGGAGGTGGAATCCTACTAGGACTAGGGAGTCCTAGTAGGACTCCACACTTTGGGCGCGCCCTATGAGGGCCGGCCTCCTCCTCCCTCCATCCTTTATATACGTGGCCAGGGGGCACCCCATAGACACAGAAGTTGATCATTGATCTCTTAGCCATGTGCGGTGCCCCCCTCCACCATAATCCACCTCGGTCATATCGTTGCAGTGCTTAGGCAATCCCATGTGCCGGTAGCTTCATCATCACCGTCATCACGCCGTCATGCTGACGAAGCTCTCCCTCGAGACTCTGCTGGATCGTGAGTTCGTGGGACGTCACCGAGCCGAACGTGTGCAGATCGCAGAGGTGCCGTACTTTCGGTACTAGGATCGGTCGATCGTGAAGACGTACGACTACATCAACGCATTGTCATAATGCTTCCGCTTACGGTCTACGAGGGTACATGGACAACACTCTCCCCTCTCGTTGCTATGCATCACCATGATCTTGCGTGTGCGTAGGATTTTTTTTAAATTACTATGTTCCCCAACAGTGGCATCTGAGCCAGGTTTATGCGTAGATGTTATATGCACGAGTAGAACACAAGTGAGTTGTGGGTGATAATAGTCATACTGCTTACCAGCATGTCATACTTTGATTCGGCGGTATTGTTGGATGAGGCGGCCCAGACCGACATTACGCGTACGCTTACGCGAGACTGGTTCTACCGACGTGCTTCGCACACAGGTGGCTGGCGGGTGTCAGTTTCTCCAACTTTAGTTGAATCGAGTGTGGATACGCCCGGTCCTTGTTGAAGGTCAAAACAACACATACTTGACAAAAAATCGTTGTGGTTTTGATGCGTAGGTAAGAACGGTTCTTGCTCAGCCCGTAGCAGCCACGTAAAACTTGCAACAACAAAGTAGAGGACGTCTAACTTGTTTTTGCAGGGCATGTTGTGATGTGATATGGTCAAGACGTGATGAGATATAAATTGTTGTATGAGATGATAATGTTTTGTTAAAGTTATTGGCAACTGGCAGGAGCCTTATGGTTGTCTCTTTATTGCATAAGATGCAAGCACCATATAATTGCTTTATTTTATCGCTATGCAATAGCAATAGTTGCAAAAGCAATAGTTGGCGAGACGACCATGTGACGACACGTTGATAAAGATCAAGATGATGGAGATCATGGTGTCATGTCGGTGATGATAGAAATCATGACGGTACTTTGGAGATGGAGATCAAAGGCACAAGATGATGATGGCCATATCATGTCACATATTTTGATTGCATGTGATGTTTATCTTTTATACATCTTATTTTGCTTAGTTCGGTGGTAGCTTTATAAAATGATCCCTTACTAAAATTTCAAGGTATAAGTGTTCTCCCTGAGTATGCACCGTTGCGACAGTTCTTCGTGCTAAGACACCACGTGATGATCGGGTGTGATAAGCTCTACGTTCACATACAACGGATGCAAGCCAGTTTTGCACATGCAGAATACTCGGGTTAAACTTGACGAGCCTAGCATATGCAGATATGGCCTCGGAACACTGGAGACCGAAAGGTCGAACGTGAATCATATAGTAGATATGATCAACATAGTGATGTTCACAATTGAAAACTACTCCATCTCACGTGATGATCGGACATGGTTTAGTTGATATGGATCACGTGATCATTTAGATGACTCGAGGGATGTCTATCTAAGTGGGGGTTCTTAAGTAATATGATTAATTGAACTTTAATTTATCATGAACTTAGTCTTGATAGTATTTTGCATATCTATGTTGTAGATCAATAGCTCGCGTTTAGCTCCCCTGTTTTATTTTTGATATATTCCTAGAGAAAACTAAGTTGAAAGATGTTAGTAGCAATGATGCGGATTGGATCCGTGATCTGAGGATTATCTTCATTGCTGCACAGAAGAATTATGTCCTTGATGCACCACTAGGTGATAGACCGATTGCAGGAGCAGATGCAGACATTATGAATGTTTGGCAAGCTCGATATGATGACTACTTGATAGTTTAGTGCACCATGATTTACGGCTTAGAATCGGGGCTTCAAAGGCGTTTTGAACGCTAGTAATATGATTAACTGAACTTTAATTTATCATGAACTTAGTCCTGATAGTATTTGCATATCTATGTTGTAGATCAATAGCTCGCGTTTAGCTCCCCTGTTTTATTTTAATATATTCCTAGAGAAAACTAAGTTGAAAGATGTTAGTAGCAATGATGCGGATTGGATCCGTGATATGAGGATTATCCTCATTGTTGTGACGCCCCTAATTCAATCATACACTAATCATACACGCAAACGTGTACGATCAAGCTCAGGGACTCACGGGAAGATATCACAACACAAATCTAAAATAAAATAAGTCATACAAGCATCATAATACAAGCCAGGGGCCTCGAGGGCTCGAATACAAGTGCTCGATTATAGACGAGTCAGCGGAAGCAACAATATCTGAGTACATACATAAGTTAAACAAGTTGCCATAAGATGGCTAGCACAAACTGGGATACAGATCGAAAGAGGCGCAGGCCTCCTGCCTGGGATCATCCTAAACTACTCCTGGTCGTTGTCAGCGGCCTGCACGTAGTAGTAGGCACCTCCGGTGTAGTAGGAGTCGTCGTCGATGGTGGCGTCTGGCTCCTGGGCTCCAGCATCTGGTTGCGACAACCAGGTAGAAAGGAAAGGGGGGAAAGAGGGAGAAAAGCAACCGTGAGTACTCATCCAAAGTACTCGCAAGCAACGATCTACACTACATATGCATGGGTATCTGTGTAAAGGGGCAATATCGGTGGACTGAACTGCAGAATGCCAGAATAAGAGGGGGATAGCTAGTCCTATCGAAGACTACGCTTCTGGCAGCCTCCATCTTGCAGCATGTAGAAGAGAGTAGATGGTAAGTTCACCAAGTATCATCGCATAGCATAATCCTACCCGGTGATCCCCTCCTCGTCGCCCTGTGAGAGAGTGATCACCGGGTTATATCTAGCACTTGAAAGGGTGTGTTTTATTAAGTATCCGGTTCTAGTTGTCATAAGGTCGAAGTACAACTCCGGGTCGCCTGTTACCGTGGACACGGCTATTCGAATAGATCAACTTCCCTGCAGGGGTGCACCACATTACCCGACACGCTCGATCCCTCTGGCCGGACACACTTTCCTGGGTCCTGTCCGGCCTCGGGAGATCAACACGTCGCAACCCTACCTAGGCTCAACAGAGAGGTCAGCACGCCGGTCTAAATCCTATGCGCGCAGGGGTCTGGGCCCATCGCCCATTGCACACCTGCACGTTGCGTACGCGGCCGGAAGCAAACCTAGACCACTTAATACAAGCGCGGTCTTACGGTCCAATGCGGCGCGCGCCGCTGAATCGCTGACGTCAAAAAGAGCTTCGGCTGATACCACGACGCCGGTTGCCCATATCTTGTCCCACGTGGCGGTTAGTGCGTATAAGGTCAACGACCCAACTCAGATCAAATACCAAGATCTCGTTAAGCGTGTTATTATGAAGTAACCACGGATGCCGACCAGGGCCAGGCCCATCTCTCACCTAGGTGGTCTCAACCTGCCCTGTCGCTCCGCCACAAAGTAACAGTCGAGGGCTGTCGGGAACCCAGGCCCACCACTACCGGGATGGAACCACCTGTCCTTTCAGCCCCCACATCAAAATCACTTGCGGGTACTCTACGAGCCGACCCGACTTTAGTCACCACATGTATCATATAATATGTATGTAATTATATACCCGTGATCACCTCCCAAGTGATCACGGCCCGATAGTATAGCATGGTAGACGGACAAGAATGTAGGGCCACTGATGGAAAACTAGCATCCTATACTAAACATTTAGGATTGCAGGTAAGGGTAACAACTGTAGCAACAATGACAGGCTATGCAGCAGAATAGGATTAACCGAAAGCAGTAACATGCTACACTACTCTAATGCAAGCGGTAGAGAGAAGGAATAGGCGATATCGGGTGATCAAGGGGGGCTTGCCTGGAAGCTCAGCCGAGAAGGAGGGGTCGTCAACACCGTAGTCGATCGGGGCATCAGCATCGGTCTCGGGGTCTACCGAAGAAGAAGAGGGGGAAGAAACAATAAATACATTGCAAACAGATGCATGACGATGCATGACAAAGCAAACAACGGTGCTAGGTGTGCCCTAACGCGGTAGGAGGTGATACCGACGAAGGAGGGAAACATCCGGGAAAGTATTCCCTGTGTTTCGCGTTTTCGGACAGATGAACTGGAGGGGGAAAGTTGTGTGTTTGCTATGCTAGGGGCGTGTGGTGGACGAACGGGCTACGTATTCGGATTCGTCTCGTCGTTCTGAACATCTTTCATGTACAACGTATTTTCATCCGAGCTATGGATTATTTTATAATAATTTTTAAAGTTTTAAATCATTTTCTAATTTATTATTATTAAATTAATTCAAAATTTAGCATTATTGCATCAGCATGACGTTAGCAGTCAACAAAGGTGTTGACTGGTCAAACAGACTGTGGGGTCCGCATGTCATTGACTGATCAGGCTAATCAGGGGTTAATTAAGTTAACTAGTGATTAGGTTAATCTAATCAAGATTAATTAATTAATTAATATTTTAATTATTTTAATTACTAATTATTTATTTATTTTTAATTCCTTTTTTTAATAAAACGTTCTAGGGGCTGGGCCCCGTTTGCCATAGGCCCATAGGCCAAGCGGGTGCGGGCGCTACTGGTAACGGGCGCGTGGGCGCCCGACAGGGGCCAACCCGGGCGCTGGCTCGAGCGAGGCCAACGGCGCCAGCCGAGGAGCGGACTGGGTGGGAGCGGGCGACGGCAGGGGCTGCGGTAGCCGCAGCAGCAACGGGCAGCATCCGCTGCAGGGTAGGGGCAGGGGAGCAGTGGCGGGGCACGCACGGATGGGCGCCGGGGGCGGCGAGCGGGAGGCGCGAGCGGTTGTGAGCGAGGCAGGCGATGAGGCAAGCGGCGACAGACGCGGCAAGGGAGGCAGCTGGGCATGCGGACGGCAACGGCGGCCGTGGCCAAAGGCAGGCGGGCGCGCGGCAGAAGCAGCAGCACGCATGCGGGAGGCAAGGCGCGGGCGGCGCACGCATAGGGCGCAGCCGGGACGCGGCCAACGAGGCCTCAGCAAGGCAGGGCGCGGGCAGACGGCACAAGCGAGCACGCGTAGAGCGAGGTCCGGACAAGGCGGACGGCGGTGCGGCAAGTGAGTGGGGCGCGTGTGCGACGGGCGCCGGAGCGAGCGAGCTACGGGCGCGGGGGAGAGAGGAGGAGAGGAGGGGCTCACGATGGCCGTAGGGAATGGGCAGTGGGGCGCGGGGAGGAAGACGGGGACGACGGCGAGCGATGACGGGGACGAGGCGACTAGGTCGGGCCGGTTCGCCGACGGATAGGACGAAGACGATGGCGTCCGGTGAGGTGGTCCCGGGCGACGGTGAGCGCTGGGCGTCGAGGCGATGGGGGAGTCCGGCAACGGGGTTGGGGCGCTGGCGTCGCGAGAGGGGGGAAGCAGTTCGTCCCCGATCCAGATCGGATCAGGAGGGGGAGAGGAGAAACGTGGGGAGTGGGGGGAAGTGTGCGATCGGGGTGGTTAGGGTTTCCCCCCTGGTGGGGTTATGGAGGGGGTTGGGCCGGTTGGTGGGCTGGCCGGCTGGGCCGTCTGGCCCAGTTGGCCAAGGGGGGTCCTTTTCTTTTATTTTGTTCTCTGTTTTGTTCTTTTCTTTTTACTTATTTTACCTTTACAGTTTTATTTTTAGTCTCATCTTATCTAAGTTTTATAAAAACATAAAAGTAGTACCAAAATCAGTATTACTAATTATACCTCTGTTACTAAAGTTTAAACCCCTAAATAAAATATTTTAACATTTTATAATTAACAAAAGGCATTTATTAAATTGGTTATGCTGTTGTTTCATTCCCATTTGAGCATTTAAACATTTTATAAAACGGTGGTTTCTCCACCATAATTACTTATGCATTATTTGGCTCACTTCGAACATTTTAGTTTTTAGTATTTGAAAACTTTTATTGTTTGCTTGATTTTGAATTTGAATTCGAACCGGTTTCGAACTAACACGAGATTAGCAACAGTAATCGAGGTGACGTGGCATCATTAGCAAAGGTTCACTATAGCTTAATTATCCGGGCGTCACAATTCTCCTCCACTACAAGAAATCTCGTCCCGAGATTTAAGAGATGGAGTACGGGGGAAGTTCTGGTTACGAAATTCTAACGGATCTTCTCGGCCTTGGTTGCTCTTTTCGAAGAGATCTATCCCTTACATTGACGTCTTCATTTCTCTACTTCAAGTCATCATGGTGAAGTCGTCCTTTTCTTCGGGAACTCCAACGTACTTACGAATAGGTAAGGGGCAGCTCGGCTACGACAGAATGCCTATGAGGGAAACAATCTGGGGTTAACCCATGAATGAGCATAAGATTATCTCTCGAGTTGAACATATAAAATACATCGAGAGTGAGGTACGAAGGTACAATAAGAGGTTCCAAGCAGATAGATAGTTGCTCGAAGTCTGAACCAGAGTGAGAAAGGGGTTCAGAGCAGCGAGAGTAAGTATAACGTCTGATACCAGAATAGAGCACTAGGAAGGTGGCCCGTGAATTAAATACGAAACCAAGCATGGGGAATAACCATTAGAAGCAGGATTGTACAGGTGAGTCAGGTTTCGATCCTGTGGAATTGTGGGTTATGGGCCCACCATGTGGGTTAAGGTAAGAGGGGCGGCGACATCTTGCACGGTCATGATAGCAAGGTATGTCAGAAAATAGTCTGTCAGTTATGTCGCCAACAACGCCGGTACCAAGGGCGAGGGACAAAGAGAACCATTTTCCTACTCATTGAACGAGGCAGACCAATAGGCAAGGTTCTCGTCCATCGGTGGCTACCAGAATGTCATCAACAATAGTAACAGGGTCTTAATGACAAAGTTGTACACCGAGGTGTTTACATAAGCAGCAGAACATTACTGCTTAGATCATATAGATCACCAGAAAGGTTAAACAGAACAATGGAAAGGAAATTATGTTTATCAGATTAAACAAAACAATGGTAGGGAAAATGTGTTTAAACACATATTTCAGGGGTATATCCTTCCCAAGGACAAGCAGAGCATGATATCCACGACAGGATATAATGTAGAAAACCATTTAGGTAAGGGGAGAGGAAGTTCATGACATTACCCAAACAACGGGGTTTGAATAATGATAAAGAAAATTTAGCATTGTGCTTCAAATGTTCTTATCGATGATCGGAGTACCACAGACAAGCTTCGAGATAGCATGGACATGGTCTTCAAGCAAAGGTTGGACTTTGGATACACAAAGGATTCATCAGGAACAACTTATAGAATAAGTCTTACCATTTCCTCATGGAAGAATAGATAACCTTGCTAAAAGGAAACTATAACAATAGTTCCTCCGGCCAGGTGTGCTAGGTATGACACCACCTTACCGGTTCATATAAAGACCATCGTTATAACTCTTGGAAATATGTTCCAACCATCATATTTCACCGAGATTCAGATCTGATTGTTTTCAAGATACCGCAGACTAGGGATGCCTGAGAAGAGAGGTGTGACACAAATTGTCGAGATGACATTGTAAGATTCTTGGGAATTGAACTGTGTGAGAGAGTTCCGAAACAAGAGTTCATCATTAAATCAAGGAGAGGTGAGGAGGTGGCTGATTGACTCAGCGACAATTCCTCCAGATTTCCAAAAAGATGGGTTTCCACCGTCATGTGAACAAGGAGATAACATTTGTCAGATCAAATGATATAATGGTGTGCTAGAGGAAAGCATACTCAATTGAACATTGATTGAAAGGTGCACCCGAAATATGGGCTGGGTCGCACGATCAATGTTTGAATGGTGACTAAATGAACAAAAGAAGTAGAATGAAACTATCGACCATTAACTTACAAGCAATAGGGTTGCTAGAAGTTTTGAATTTTACACATCATAGTGCATTTGTCGGTATTCCGGTTAGAAACAACACGGGGAACAAGGAATAATGGTGATGGTGAGAAGTATCACTAGACCAAGAATTCTTAAGAGGTGGTGAAATTCTTACGACATTCTTGACATAAAAGATGGTAATACTCCAAGGTAGAATCATAACATAAGTTGGATAGAAAGGAACTATAGGTACAACACAAAACATGCACAAGTTTTGTGTCGGAGTGAATGCAAGAATTTTGTCAATGTTAATACAAATCATCTCGAGGGCAAGGATGGTATTTCTCATCATGAATTCGACGCACAACTTGGAAGAAGTCAAATTGTTGAAAATGATCACGAAAAATTTGTCGAGAGGTTTCAAGAAGATGTAATCGATCGGCGACGACATCAAGCCAGGGGAATGGTGAAGCAAAAGGTTATTATAAGCACAGATAAGATGCCACCTTAGAATTCAGAGTTGTCTCTCAAGACGAACAAAATGATGCTGAAAGTCGATGTAATCTTATAGCACTGTTGGAATTGTGTCCCGGAGATGAAGGACATAGGTAGAATGGTCAAGCAGACAGCCTGACGATGATGATGTAGTCAATCAGCTGGGAATGACATGATCGAGTACAACTCGTAAGCAATGAAGATTACTAAGAGTTGTTGAATCGCAGTGCGGACCCAATTCAGTTTTTGGTGTCTTTGAGTGTTTAATAACTTAGAGCCCATGAAAATTTTGAATCAGTGAGAATGTAGTACTTGATGAAGAACTCATAAGTAGTTATGCAGTTCCGTGATAATCTCGAGATACCAGGGGGTAATACTCGACGACAGATCAAAGTAGAGGTTGGACTGGGGTATTGCTCTGTAGAAGACAAGTGCTTAAACTTGCACGAGAATGCTATTTAAAGGAGAACATAAGATGAACTTATACCAAGGGAATAATTAATTTAAGAGAAGCTTTAATGATAAGATCTACATCGTTTCAATGGGCATGAACGCAAGTTCAAGGTCGACTCCCACTACTCCAATGCATGACCATTCATTCACTGCTCTAAATAAAAATGATTTCAGTGTCAAAACCTACCTGGTGAATTACCAGAGGAGCTTGACCCGTGAAAACTTTCGGGTTCACGCAGATTAAGGAAAGGCATAGGTTCAACCCATCGGGGCATCTTAGAACATATACCATGAAATTTAGGATCAATTAACACATGCTCGAAGCAGAGCATGGTTGAGAAGAGCAGGGGATACAATTTACCAAAGGCATTATGTATCAGGGAAGGAACTTCTCGAGGTTTTTTTGTTTACGAAGGACACTGTCGGATGATATTTCAACAAAGGATCTGGTGGTCCATAAGGGATCTGATGTGAGCATCGGTACTCAACCAGAAGAAGAAGAAGCATGCAAGGAGATCAGATGATAGAAACAACTGACTACTTTAAAGCTCAATTGCAAAGGAATTATGAATTCCAAGACAAGGGATCAGAAGCAATGTTCTGATTAGGGATGGATAAGTTGAATAGCTTTTGGGGTACAATCGTCGGCAATTGGATTGGTTGAGAACCAGCTCACGTTTAAAATGACGTCTGAGCTAGAAGGATAATTTTCAGGGAATAACTGATGATTGTGTGCATTCACACACATGTTGAATCAACATGATCAGAATGTCAATCACAAGGATTTTAATGGTTATTGCTAGACAAATGGAATTGTCCAGACTGCAAGAAGACAAGTATTTGCATAGCAATAGTTGGCAGAGGATTACCGAAAGATCGGGTAGTATTTCAATGTATCTAGTGAATCCTATGAACAACTAGTAATGAACGGTTCCGCGGTAAGTGTGAAGAAACAAATCGTAGGGATATTTTTGCGGCAAGGAACCGCAAGGCAGTGGCACAAGGGATTTATGGAACAACGACGAGTATTACAGGGTATCTTGTAATAACAAGACCAACTGGGGATGAATGTAAGAATGGCAAGTGCATGTAGTTATCCATAAGGGTTGACGATGGAAGGGGAATTGCAAACGCGATGAACACAAGTTCTCGGGATAACACCGGAGAGTATCATCGGGGTCTTCTAATGAATTAGGCCATCATCTGGAATGAAGGGGCTCTCCGGGAGGAAGTAGTTACGAGATCCTAGTTTTAGAGTTAGCAGAATCATTTAACCCGAATAGAAGAGAGATCAGAGTCCCAGAGTATAGACGAGGAACAAAAGATCATAATGCCACCCAATGGCGACGAGAGCCCGGAAGACACACATCCATGTTAGGAAAAGTTTTGTAATGACTAGACTCAACTTCGGCCAAGGAGGTGGAAAGGGGGATTCCTATAGGCAGTTGGCTCTGATACCAACTTGTGACACCCCCGATTCAATCGTACACTAATCATACACGCAAACGTGTACGATCAAGATCAGGGACTCACGGGAAGATATCACAACACAACTCTAAAATAAAATAAGTCATACAAGCATCATAATACAAGCCAGGGACCTCGAGGGCTTGAATACAAGTGCTCGATCATAGACGAGTCAGAGGAAGCAACAATATCTGAGTACAGACATAAGTTAAACAAGTTGCCATAAGATGGCTAGCACAAACTGGGATACAGATCGAAAGAGGCGCAGGCCTCCTGCCTGGGATCATCCTAAACTACTCCTGGTCGTTGTCAGCGGCCTGCACGTAGTAGTAGGCACCTCCGATGTAGTAGGAGTCGTCGTCGACGGTGGCGTCTGGCTCCTGGGCTCCAGCATCTGGTTGCGACAACCAGGTAGAAAGGAAAGGGGGAAAAGAGGGAGAAAAGCAACCGTGAGTACTCATCCAAAGTACTCGCAAGCAACGATCTACACTACATATGCATGGGTATCTGTGTAAAGGGGCAATATCGGTGGACTGAATTGCAAAATGCCAGAATAAGAGGGGGATAGCTAGTCCTGTCGAAGACTACGCTTCTGGCAGCCTAAATCTTGCAGCATGTAGAAGAGAGTAGATGGTAAGTTCACCAAGTATCATCGCATAGCATAATCCTACCCGGCGATCCCCTCCTCGTCGCCCTGTGAGAGAGTGATCACCAGGTTATATCTGGCACTTGAAAGGGTGTGTTTTATTAAGTATCCGGTTCTAGTTGTCATAAGGTCGAAGTACAACTCCAGGTCGCCTGTTACCGTGGACACGGCTATTCGAATAGATCAACTTCCCTGCAGGGGTGCACCACATTACCCAACACGCTCAATCCCTCTGGCCGGGCACACTTTCCTGGGTCATGTCCGGCCTCGAGCGATCAACACGTCGCAGCCCTACCTATGCCTATTCTCTCTTATTTTACAAGGTTTACATAAGGAGGAAGAATGCCGGCAGCTGGAATTCTGGGCTGGAAAAGGAGCAAATATTAGAGACCTATTCTGCACAACTCCAAAAGTCCTGAAACTCCACGAAAGTTATTTTTGGAAATAATAAAAAATATTTAGTGGAAGAAATACGTCAGGGGGGGCCTCCACCTGTCCACGAGGGTGGGGGGCGCGCCGCGTGCCCCCTGCCTCGTGGGCCCCCTGTTGGCCCTCCAGTGCCCATCTTCTGCTATATGAAGTCTTCCGTCCAAAGAAAAATCATAAGCAAGCTTTCGGGACGAGACTCTGCCGCCACGAGGTGGAACCTTGGCGGAACCAATCTAGGGCTCCGGCAGAGCTGTTCTGCCGGGGACACTTCCCTCCGGGAGGGGGAAATCATCGCCATCGTCATCACCAACGCTCCTCTCATCAGGAGAGGGCAATCTCCATCGACATCTTCACCAGCACCATCTCCTCTCAAACCCTAGTTCATCTCTTGTATCCAATTCTTGGCTCTAAGTCTGGGATTGGTACTTGTAGGTTGCTAGTAGTGTTGATTACTCCTTGTAGTTGATGCTAGTTGGTTTATTTGGTGGAAGATCATATGTTCAGATCCTATATGCGCATTAATACTCCTCTGATTATGAACATGAATATGCTTTGTGAGTAGTTACGTTTGTTGCTGAGGACATGGGAGAAGTCTTGCTATTAGTAGTCATGTGAATTTGGTATTCGTTCGATATTTTGATGAGATGTATGTTGTCTATCCTCTAGTGGTGTTATGTGAACATCGACTATATGACACTTCACCATTATTTGGGCCTAGAGGAAGGCATTGGGAAGTAATAAGTAGATGATGGGTTGCTAGAGTGATAGAAGCTTAAACCCTAGTTTATGCGTTGCTTCGTAAGGGGCTGATTTGGATCCATATGTTTCATGCTATGGTTAGGTTTACCTTAATACTTTTGTTGTAGTTGCGGATGCTTGCAATAGAGGTTAATCATAAGTGGTTTGCTTGTTCAAGTAAGGACAGCACCCAAGCACCAGTCCACCCACATATCAAATTATCAAAGTACCAAACGCGAATCATATGAACGTGATGAAAACTAGCTTGACGATAATTCCCATGTGTCCTCGAGAGCGCTTTTCTCTATATAAGAGTTTGTCCAGGCTTATCCTTTGCTACAAAAAGGATTGGGCCACCTTGCTGCACTTTATTTACTTTTGTTACTTGTTGCTCGTTACAAATTATCCTATCACAAAACTATCTGTTACCTATAATTTCAGTGCTTGCAGAGAATACCTTGCTGAAAACCGCTTATCATTTCCTTCTGCTCCTCGTTGGGTTCGACACTCTTACTTATCGAAAGGACTATGATAGATCCCCTATACTTGTGGGTCATCAAGACTCTTTTCCGGCGCCGTTGCCGGGGAGTGAAGCGCCTTTGGTAGGTGGAATTTGGTAAGGAAAAATTTATATAGTGTGCTGAAATTTATTGTCACTTGTTACTATGGAAAGTAATCCTCTGAGGGGCTTGTTCGGGGTATCTTCACCCCGACCAGTAGAGCAAAGAGTTGCTCCTCAACCGACTGAACCTACTGAAAATGAAAATGTCTACTTTGAAATTCCTTCGGGTATGTTAGAAAAACTGCTAGCTAATCCTTTTGCAGGAGACGGAACAAAGCATCCTGATGAGCACCTAATCTATGTGGATGAAGTTTGTGGATTATTTAAGCTTGCAGGTATACCCGGTGATGCTATTAAAAAGAAGGTCTTCCCTTTATCTTTGAAGGGAGATGCATTGACATGGTATAGGCTATGTGATGATACGGGATCATGGAACTACAAACGATTGAAATTGGAATTTCATCAGAAATTTTATCCTATGCATCTTGTTCATCGTGATCACAATTATATATATAATTTTTGGCCTCACGAAGGAGAAAGCATCGCTCAAGCTTAGGGGAGGCTTAAATCAATGTTATATTCATGCCCCAATCATGAGCTCTCAAGAGAAATGATTATTCAAAAAATTTATGCTCGACTTTCTGATAACAATCGCACATGCTCGATACTTCTTGTGCTGGCTCTTTTACTATGAAGACTATTGAATTCAAATTTATTGGAAAGAATTAAACGCAACTCTGAAGATTGGGATCTCGACGAAGGTAAGGAGTCAGGTATGACACCTAAGTTTGATTGTGTTAAATCTTTTACGGATACCGATGTTTTCCGTAAATTTAGCACTAAGTATGGACTTGACTCTGAGATAGTAGCTTCCTTTTGTGAATCTTTTGCTGCTCATATTGATCTCCCTAAGGAGAAGTGGTTTAAATATCATCCTCCCATAGAAGTAAAAGTATTTGCACCTGTTAAAGTTGAAGAAAAGACTATCACTTATAATGATCCTATTGTTCCTACTTCTTATGTTGAGAAACCACCTTTCCCTGTTAGGATAAAGGATCATGCTAAAGCTTCAACTGTGGTCCGTAAAAGCAATATTAGAACTTATACACCTCCTGAGCAAATTAAAGTTGAACCTAATATTGCTATTGTTAAAGATCTCTTGTCTGATAATATTGATGGGCATGTTATTCATTTCCGTGATGAAACTGCTAGAATTGCCAAACCTTATGCTAAAGATAAACATAGACCTGTGGTAGGCATGCCTGTTATTTCTGTTAAAGTAGGGGATCACTGTTATCATGGCTTGTGTGATATGGGTGCTAGTGCTAGTGCAATACCTATTGACTTATACAAAGAAATTAAGCATGATATTGCACCTACTGAGTTAGAAGATATTGATGTCACAATTAAACTTGCCAATAGAGATACTATTTCACCAATGGGAATTGTTAGAGATGTTTAAGTCTTGTGTGGGAAAACTAAATATCCTGCTGATTTTCTTGTTCTTGGCTCCCCACAAGATAGCTTTTGTCCCATTATATTTGGTAGACCTTTCTTGAACACCGTTAATGCTAGGATAGACGCGAAAAGGATGTTGTTACTATTGGTTTAGGTGATATGTCTCATGAGTTCAACTTTTCTAAATTTTGTAGGCAACACCGTGAAGAGGAATTGCCTAGTAAGGATGAAATAATTGGTCTTGCTTCTATTGACGTACCTCCTAGTGATCCTTTAGAACAATATTTGCTAGACCATAAATGATATGTTTATGAATGAAAGAAGGGAAATAGATGAAGTATTCTTTAAACAGGAACCCATCCTGAAACACAATTTACCTGTTGAAATCCTAGGGGATCCTCCTCCACCCAAGGGTGATCCCGTGTTTGAGCTTAAACCGTTGCCTGATACTCTTAAATATGCTTATTTTAATGAGAAAAAGATATATCATGTTATTATTAGTGCTAACCTTTCAGAGCATGAAGAAGAGAGATTATTGAAAACTCTGAAGAAGCACCGTGCTGCTATTGGATATACTCTTGATGATCTTAAGGGCATTAGTCCCACTCTATGTCAACACAAAATAAATTTGGAGAAAGATGCCAAACCAGTTCGTGATCACCAACGACGGCTGAATCCTAAATGAAAGAAGTGGTAAGAAAGGAAATACTAAAGCTCCTTGAGGCAGGTATAATTTATCCCGTTGCTGATAGTCAGTGGGTAAGTCCTGTCCATTGTGTCCCTAAGAAGGGAGGTATTACGGTCGTTCCTAATGATAAAGATGAATTGATCCCGCAAAGAATTATTACACGTTATAGGATGGTAATTGATTTCCGTAAATTAAATAAGGCTACTAAAAAGGATCATTACCCCTTACCTTTTATTGATCAAATGCTAGAAAGATTATCCAAACATACACATTTTTTCTTTCTAGATGGTTATTCCGGTTTCTCTCAAATACATGTGTCAGCCGATGATCAATCAAAGACCACTTTTACTTGCCCTTTTGGTACTTTTGCTTATAGACGTATGCCTTTTGGTTTATGTAATGCACCTGCTACCTTTCAAAGATGCATGATGGCTATATTCTCTGACTTTCATGAAAAGATTTGTGAGGTTTTCATGGACGATTTTTCCGTCTATGGATCCTCTTTTGATGATTGCTTGAGCAACCTTGATCGAGTTTTGCAGAGATGTGAAGAAACTAATCTTGTCTTGAATTGGGAAAAGTGCCACTTTATGGTTAATGAAGGTATTGTCTTGGGGCATAAAGTTTCTAAAAGAGGTATTGAGGTTGATAAAGCCAAGGTTGATGCTATTGAAAAGATGCCATGTCCCAAGGACATCAAAGGTATAAGAAGTTTCCTTGGTCACGCCGGATTATATAGGAGGTTCATTAAGGACTTCTCAAAAATTTCTCGGCCTCTGACTAATTTATTACAAAAAGATATACCATTTGTTTTTGCTGATGATTGTGTAGAAGCATTTGAAATACTTAAGAAAGCATTGATCTCTGCACCTATTGTTCAGCCACCTGATTGGAATTTACCTTTTGAAATTATGTGTGATGCTAGTGATTATGCTATAGGTGTTGTTCTAGGGCAAAGAGTTGATAAGAAATTAAATGTTATTCAATATGCTAGTAAAACTCTAGACAATGCTCAGAGGAATTATGCTACTACTGAAGAGGAATTCTTAGCAGTCGTATTTGCTTGTGATAAGTTTAGACCTTATATTGTTGATTCTAAAGTAATTATTCACACTGATCATGCTGCTATTAAATATCTTATGGAAAAGAAAGATGCTAAACCTAGACTTATTAGATGGGTTCTCTTGCTACAAGAATTCAATTTGCATATTATTGATAGAAAGGGAGCCGAGAACCCCGTTGCAGACAACTTGTCTAGGTTAGAAAATGTTCTTGATGACCCACTACCTATTGATGATAGCTTTCCTGATGAACAATTAAATGTCATAAATGCCTCTCATACTACTCCATGGTATGCTAATTATGCTAATTACATCATTGCTAAATTCATACCACCTAGTTTCACATACCAACAAAAGAAAAAGTTTTTCTATGATTTAAGACATTACTTTTGGGATGACCCACATCTTTATAAAGAAGGAGTAGATGGTGTTACTAGACGTTGTGTACCTGAGCATGAACAGGAACAGATCCTACGCAAGTGTCACTCCGAGGCTTATGGAGGACACCACGCTAGAGATAGAACTGCACATAAGGTATTGCAATCCGGTTTTTATTGGCCTACTCTCTTCAAGGATGCCCGTAAGTTTGTCTTATCTTGTGATGAATGTCAAAGAATTGGTAATATTAGTAGACGTCAAGAAATGCCTATGAATTATTCACTTGTTATTGAACCATTTGATGTTTGGGGCTTTGATTATATGGGACCTTTTCCTGCCTCTAATGGATACACACATATTTTAGTTGCTGTTGATTACGTTACTAAGTGGGTAGAAGCTATTCCAACTAGTAGTGCTGATCATAACACTTCTATTAAAATGCTTAAAGAAGTTATTTTTCCGAGGTTTGGAGTCCCTAGATATTTAATGACTGATGGTGGTTCACATTTTATTCATGGTGCTTTCCGTAAAATGCTTGCTAAATATGATGTTAATCATAGAATTGCATCTCCTTATCACCCACAGTCTAGTGGTCAAGTAGAATTGAGTAATAGAGAGCTCAAATTAATTTTGCAAAAGACTGTTAATAGATCTAGAAAGAATTGGTCCAAGAAACTTGATGATGCATTATTGGCTTATAGAACTACATATAAAAATCCTATGGGTATGTCTCCGTATAAAATGGTTTATGGAAAAGCATGTCACTTACCTCTCGAAATAGAACATAAGGCTTATTGGGCTATTAAAGAGCTCAACTATGATTTCAAACATGCCGGTGAGAAGAGGTTATTTGACATTAGCTCACTTGATGAATGGAGAACCCAAGCCTATGAAAATGCCAAATTGTTTAAAGAAAAAGTTAAAAGATGGCATGACAAAAGGATACAAAAGCGTGAGTTTAATGTAGGTGATTATGTATTGCTATACAACTCTCGTTTAAGATTTTTTGCAGGAAACTTCTCTCTAAATGGGAAGGCCCTTACGTTATCGATGAGGTCTATTGTTCCGGTGCCATAAAAATCAATAACTTCGAAGGCACAAATCCGAAGGTGGTGAACGGTCAAAGAATTAAACACTATATCTCAGGTAATCCTATAAATGTTGAAACCAATGTTATTGAAACCGTAACCCCGGAGGAATACATAAGGGACACTATCCGGAATGTTTCAGACTCTGAAAAAGGAATAGGTATGTGGTACGGTAAGTAAACCGACTCCAAAACAGTTCTAAAGGCAATTTTTCTCCGTTTTGGAATATTTAGAAAAATAGAAAAATAAGAAGCAGTCCGGGAAGGACACGAGGCCTCCACAAGGGTGGAGGGCGCGCCCTGCCCCCCTGGGCGCGCCCCCCTGCCTCGTGGGCACCTCGTGCGCTCTCCGGACTCCGTTTTCTTGCAGGATACGTATTTTGGTCGGTAAAAATTCATTATATAATCTCCCGAAGGTTTTGACCACCGTATCACGCAATTGTCTTCTGTTCTTGTTTCGAGTTGTTGCTGGCAGATTAGAGCAAGATGTCTTCTCAAGAGTCAGTCGGGGAGAGCCGGGTGTCTCATCCGGCATCGGGACCAAGGACAAACAGCGATGCTGACCACTTTGGGCCAGCAACGGAGGAAGAGATGGAGGCTGATTTTATGAGGATAGATGCCATGGAGGAGGATCAAGAAGTCACTTCTCGCTTCCGGACTGGATTCACGATGGGGGGACTACAGAGCTCAGCTATTCCAAACTCGGTTATCCCTTCCAATGTTAGATTTCTTTCTTATGAAAATATGAAGAAGAGTGTCACTTGTTCTCCCGCAGCTATGCAACACCCTTGGGTGCAAGGAGCTTTAGCTGTTACAGGGAAGCTTCGTAAGGAGATAATGGATCTGAAGCAACAACTCAATAAGCTCGAGGACGAGAATCGTATCCTGAGGGGCATTATCGCCAAGAAGATCACATCACCATCCCCGAAGAAGGAGACATAATCACATGGGTATGGGCACTCCCCTTGGCAACTGCCAAGCTTGGGGAGATGCCCCGGTATCGTATCACAATCACATCTCCTATCTTTACCCTTTTTCTTAGTTCGATCCTTTTAGTAGTATCTTGATCTAGTAGAATAAAGTTTTGGTATGATCTAGTTTTGAGTTTTGCTTTATGATCCCTCTATGTAATCGAGTCCATGAGCTATATTTAATAAAGATTAGTGTTGAGTCAAGGGCTTGATTATCTTGCTATGATCTTGATGAATAAAAGAAAAGAGAAAAGAATAAAAAGAAACAAAGAGATCATATGATCTTATTGAGAGTAATGACTTCACATAGTAAGAGTATGATGATTAAAAATTGTTGAGAGTTGGCAAACATAGCTTTGGTCATCGTTGCAATTAATAGGAAGTAATAAAGAAAGAGAGGTTTCACATATAAATATACTATCATGGACATCTTTTATGATTGGGAGCACTCATTAAAATATGACATGCTAAAGAGTTGATGTTGGACAAGGAAGACAACGTAATGGGTTATGTTTTCTTATATCTGAGATAAAGTATATTGTCATGGATCATCCAACATGTTGAGCTTGCCTTTCCCCCTCATGCTAGACAAATTCTTTGCACCAAGTAGAGATACTACTTGTGCTTCCAAATACCCTTAAACCCAGTTTTGCCATGAGAGTCCACCATATCTACCTATGGATTGAGTAAGATCCTTCAAGTAAGTTGTCATCGGTGCAAGCAATAAAAATTGCTCTCTAAATATGTATGATTGATTGGTGTGGAGGAAATAAGCTTTATACGATCTTGTGATGTGGAAGAAATAAAAGCGACGGACTGCATAATAAAGGTTCATATCACAAGTGGCAATATAAAGTGACGTTCTTTCGCATTAAGATTTTGTGCATCCAACTCTGAAAGCGCATGGCAACCTCTGCTTCCCTCTGCGAAGGGCCTATGTTTTATTATTACCTTCTACCTTATGCAAGAGTCATGGTGATCTTCACCGTTCCTTTTTACATTTTATCCTTTGGCAAGCACAGTGTGTTGGAAAGATCCAGATATATATATATCTAATTGGATGTAAGTTAGCATGAGTTATTATTGTTAAAA
This sequence comes from Triticum aestivum, assembly GCF_018294505.1. Taxonomy (NCBI): domain Eukaryota; kingdom Viridiplantae; phylum Streptophyta; class Magnoliopsida; order Poales; family Poaceae; genus Triticum; species Triticum aestivum. The sequence goes on along the minus strand of NC_057805.1, from coordinate 466,925,796 downwards.
TTACCCTTGAGGTAAAAGGTTGGGAGGCGAAACTATAAGCCCCTATCTTTCTCTGTGTCCGATTAAAACTCCGTAACCACAAGTATTGCGTGAGTGTTAGCAATTATGAAAGACTAAATGATAGTTGAGTATGTGGACTTGCTAGAAAGCTCTTACATAGACTCTTTCTGATGTTATGATAAATTGCAATTGCCTCAATGACTGAGATTATAGTTTGTTAGTTCTCAATAAAGTTTCTGATTCATACTTTGCATTGTGAATAGATTATTACTTGAGAATAAGAAATCATATGACATTATCCATATATGTTGCTGTTATGAGAACAATCATGATGCCCTCATGTCCGTATTTTATTTTATCGACACCTCTACCTCTAAACATGTGGACATATTTATCGTTATCGGCTTTCGCTTGAGGACAAGCGAGGTCTAAGCTTGGGGGAGTTGATACGTCCATTTTGCATCATGCTTTTATATCGATATTTATTGCATTATGGGCTGTTATTACACATTATGTCACAATACTTATGCCTATTCTCTCTTATTTTACAAGGTTTACATAAGGAGGGAGAATGCCGGCAGCTGGAATTCTGGGCTGGAAAAGGAGCAAATATTAGAGACCTATTCTGCACAACTCCAAAAGTCCTGAAACTCCACGAAAGTTATTTTTGGAAATAATAAAAAATATTGAGTGGAAGAAATACGTCAGGGGGGCCTCCACCTGTCCACGAGGGTGGGGGCGCGCCCTACCCCCTGGGCGCGCCCCCTGCCTCGTGGGCCCCCTGTTGGCCCTCCGGTGCCCATCTTCTGCTATATGAAGTCTTTCGTCCGAAGAAAAATCATAAGCAAGCTTTCGGGATGAGACTCCGCCGCCACGAGGCGGAACCTGGCGAACCAATCTAGGGCTCCGGCAGAGCTGTTCTGCCGGGGACACTTCCCTCCGGGAGGGGGAAATCATCGCCATCGTCATCACCAACGCTCCTCTCATCGGGAGAGGGCAATCTCCATCAACATCTTCACCAGCACCATCTCCTCTCAAACCCTAGTTCATCTCTTGTATCCAATTCTTGTCTCTAAGTCTGGGATTGGTACCTGTAGGTTGCTAGTAGTGTTGATTACTCCTTGTAGTTGATGCTAGTTGGTTTATTTGGTGGAAGATCATATGTTCAGATCCTATATGCATATTAATACTCCTCTGATTATGAACATGAATATGCTTTGTGAGTAGTTACGTTTGTTCCTGAGGACATGGGAGAAGTCTTGCTATTAGTAGTCATGTGAATTTGGTATTCGTTCGATATTTTGATGAGATGTATGTTGTCTATCCTCTAGTGGTGTTATGTGAACGTCGACTACATGACACTTCACCATTATTTGGGCCTAGAGGAAGGCATTGGGAAGTAATAAGTAGATGATGGGTTGCTAGAGTGACAGAAGCTTAAACCCTAGTTTATGCGTTGCTTCGTAAGGGGCTGATTTGGATCCATATGTTTCATGCTATGGTTAGGTTTACCTTAATACTTTTGTTGTAGTTGCGGATGCTTGCAATAGAGGTTAATCATAAGTGGGGTGCTTGTTCAAGTAAGGACAGCACCCAAGCACCGGTCCACCCACATATCAAATTATCAAAGTACCGAACGCGAATCATATGAACGTGATGAAAACTAGCTTGACGATAATTCCCATGTGTCCTCAGGAGCGCTTTTCTCTATATAAGAGTTTGTCCAGGCTTGTCCTTTGCTACAAAAAGGATTGGTCCACCTTGCTGCACTCTATTTACTTTTGTTACTTGTTGCTCGTTACAAATTATCCTATCACAAAACTATCTGTTACCTATAATTTCAGTGCTTGCAGAGAATACCTTGCTGAAAACCGCTTATCATTTCCTTCTGCTCCTCGTTGGGTTCGACACTCTTACTTATCGAAAGGACTACGATAGATCCCCTATACTTGTGGGTCATCAAGGCTCAACAGAGAGGTCAGCACGCCGGTCTAAATCCTATGCGCGCAGGGGTCTGGGCCCATTGCCCATTGCACACCTGCATGTTGCTTACGCAGCCGGAAGCAGACCTAGCCCCCTTAATACAAGCGCGGGCTTACGGTCCAATGCGGCGCGCGCCGCTCAGTCGATGACGTCAAAAAGAGCTTCGGCTGATACCACGACGCCGGTTGCCCATATCTTGTCCCACGTGGCGGTTAGTGCGTATAAGGTCAGCGACCCAACTCAGATCAAATACCAAGATCTCGTTAAGCGTGTTATTATGATGTAACCGCGGACGCCGACCAGGGCCAGGCCCACCTCTCACCTAGGTGGTCTCAACCTGCCCTGTCGCTCCGCCACAAAGTAACAGTCGAGGGCCGTCGGGAACCCAGGCCCACCACTACCTGGATGGAACCACCTGACCTTTCAGCCCCCACATCAAAATCACTTGCGGGTACTCTACGAGCCGACCCGACTTTAGTCACCACATGTATCATATAATATGTATGTAATTATATACCCGTGATCACCTCCCATGTGATCACGGCCCGATAGTATAGCATGGTAGACGGACAAGAATGTAGGGCCACTGATGGAAAACTAGCATCCTATACTAAGCATTTAGGATTGCATGTAAGGGTAACAACTGTAGCAACAATGACAGGCTATGCAGCAGAATAGGATTAACCGAAAGCAGTAACATGCTACACTACTCTAATGCGAGCGGTAGAGAGAAGGAATAAGCGATATCGGGTGATCAAGCGGGGGGGGCTTGCCTGGAAGCTCAGCCGAGAAGGAGGGGTCGTCAACACCGTAGTCGATCTAGGCATCAGCATCGGTCTCGGGGTCTACCGGAGAAGAAGAGGGGGAAGAAACAATAAATACATTGCAAACAGATGCATGACAAAGCAAACAGCGGTGCTAGGTGTGCCCTAACGTGGTATGAGGTGATACCGACGAAGGGGGGAAACATCCGGGAAAGTATTCCCGGTGTTTCGTGTTTTCGGACAGATGAACCGGAGGAGGAAAGTTGTGTGTTTGCTATGCTAGGGACGTGTGGTGGACGAACGGGCTACGTATTCGGATTCGTCTCATCGTTCTAAGCAACTTTCATGTACAAAGTATTTTCATCCGAGCTACAGATTATTTTATGAAAAAAATTAAGTTTTAAATCATTTTCTAATTTATTATTATTAAATTAATTCAAAATTAGCATTATTGCATCAGCATGACGTCAGCAGTCAACAGAGGTGTTGACTGGTCAAACTGACGTGTGGGGTCCGCATGTCATTGACTGATGAGGCTAATCAGGGGTTAATTAAGTTAACTAGTGATTAGGTTAATCTAATCAAGATTAATTAAGTTAATTAATTAATTAATATTTTAATTAATATTTATTTATTTATTTATTTTTAATTCCTTATTTTAATAAAACGTTCTAGGGGCTGGGCCCCGTTTGCCATAGGCCCATAGGCCAAGCGGGTGCGGGCGCTACCGGCAACGGGCGCGTGGGCGCCCGACAGGGGTGAACCCGGGCGCCGGCTCGAGCGAGGCCAACGGCGCCGGACGAGGAGGGGACTGGGCGGGAGCGGGCGACGGCAGGGGCTGCGGTAGCCGCAGCAGCAACGGGCAGCATCCGCTGCAGGGTAGGGGCAGGGGAGCAGTGGCGGGGCAGGCACGGATGGGCGCCGGGGGCGGCGAGCGGGAGGCACGGGCGGTTGTGAGCGAGGCAGGCGATGAGGCGAGCGGCGACAGACGCGGCAAGGGAGGTAGCTGGGCGTGCGGACGGCAAGGGCGGCCGCGGCCAAAGGCAGGCGGGCGCGCGGCAGAAGCAGCAGCACGCATGCGGGAGGCAAGGCGCGGGCGGCGCACGCACAGGGCGCAGCCGGGACGAGGCCAATGAGGCCTCAGCAAGGCAGGGCGCGGGTAGACGGCACAAGCGAGCACGCGTGGAGCGAGGTCCGGACAAGGCGGACGGCGGTGTGGCAAGTGAGTGGGGCGCGCGTGTGACGGTCGCCGGAGAGGGCGAGCTATGGGCGCGGGGGAGAGAGGAGGGGCTCACGATGGCCGTAGGGAATGGGCAGTGGGGCGCGGGGAGGAAGACGGGGACGACAGCGAGCGATGACGAGGACGAGGTGACGAGGTCAGGGCGGTTCGCCGACGGAGAGGACGAAGACGATGGCGTCCGGCGAGGTGGTCCCGGGCGACGGTGAGCGCTGGGTGTCGTGGCGATGGGGGAGTCCGGCAACGGGGTTGGGGCGCTGGCGTCGCGAGAGGGGGAGAGGAGAGTCGTGGGGAGTGGGGGAAAGTGTGCGGTCGGGGGTGGTTAGGGTTTCCCCCCTGGTGGGGTTATGGACGGGGTTGGGCCGGTTGGTGGGCTGGCCGGCTGGGCCGTCTGGCCCAGTTGGCCAAGGGGGTCCTTTTCTTTTATTTTGTTCTTTGTTTTGTTCTTTTCTTTTTACTTATTTTACCTTTACAGTTTTATTTTTAGTCTCATCTTATCTAAGTTTTATAAAAACATAAAAGTAGTACCAAAATCAGTATTACTAATTATACCTCTATTACTAAAGTTTAAACCTCTAAATAAAATACTTTAACATTTTATAATTAACAAAAGGCATTTATTAAATTGGTTATGTTGTTGTTTCATTCCCATTTGAGCATTTAAACATTTTATAAAACTGTGATTTCTAAACCATAATTACTTATGCATTATTTTTCTCACTTCGAACATTTTAGTTTTTAATTTTTGAAAACTTTTATTGTTTGCTTGATTTTGAATTTGAATTCGAACCGATTTCGAACTAACGCGAGATTAGCAACAGTAATCGAGGTGACATGGCATCATTAGCAAAGGTTCACTGTAGCTTAATTATCCGGGCGTCACAATTGCTGCACAGAAGAATTATGTCCTTGATGCACCGCTAGGTGATAGACCGATTGCAGGAGCAGATGCAGACGTTATGAATGTTTGGCAAGCTCGATATGATGACTACTTGATAGTTTAGTGCACCATGCTTTACGGCTTAGAATCGGGGCTTCAAAGACGTTTTGAACGCCACAGAGGATATGAGATGTTCCAAGAGTTGAAATTAATATTTCAGACTCATGCCCATGTCGAAAGGTATGAGACCTTTGACAAGTACTTTGCCTACAAGATGGAGGAGAATAGCTCGGCTAGTGAGCATGTACTCGGAATGTCTGAGTACTACAATCACCTGAATCAAGTGGGAGTTAATCTTCTAGATAAGATAGTGATTGACAGAGTTCTCTAGTCACTATCACCAAGTTACTAGAACTTCGTGATGAACTATAATATGCAAGGGATAACGGAAACAATTCCCAAGCTCTTCGTGATGCTGAAATCGACGAAGGTAGAAATCAAGAAAAGCATCAAGTGTTGATGGTTGACAAGACCACTAGTTTCAAGAAAAGGGCAAAGGGAAGAAGGGGAACTTCAAGAAGAACGGCAAGCAAGTTGCTGCTCAAGTGAAGAAGCCCAAGTCTGGACCTAAGCCTGAGACGAAGTGCTTCTACTGCAAAGGGACTGGTCACTGGAAGCAGAACTGCCCCAAGTATTTGGCGGATAAGAAGGATGGCAAAGTGAACAAAGGTATATTTGATATACATGTTATTGATGTGTACTTTACTAGTGTTTATAGCAACCCCTCAGTATTTGATACTAGTTCAGTTGCTAAGATTAGTAACTCGAAACAGGAGTTGCAGAATGAACAAAGACTAGTTAAGGGTGAAGTGACGATATGTGTTGGAAGTGGTTCCAAGATTGATATGATCATCATCGCACACTCCCTATACTTTCGGGATTAGTGTTGAACCTAAAATAAATGTTATTTGGTGTTTGCGTTGAGCATAATATGATTGGATCATGTTTATTGCAATACGGTTATTCATTTAAGTCAAAGAATAATTGTTATTCTGTTTACATGAATAAAACCTTCTGTGCTCATACACCCAAGGTGAATGGTTTATTGAATCTCGATCGTAGTAATACACATATCCATAATATTGACGCCAAAGGATGCAAAGTTGATAATGATAGTGCAACATATTTGTGGCACTGCCGTTTAGGTCATATTGGTGTAAAGCGCATGAAGAAACTCCATGCTGATCGTCTTTTTGAATCACTTGATTATGAATCACTTGATGCTTGCAAACCATGCCTCATGGGCAAGATGACTAAGACTCCGTTCTCCAGAACAATGGAGCGAGCAACTGACTTATTGGAAATAATACATACTGATGTATGTGATCCGATGAGTATTGAGGCTCGCGGCGGGTATCGTTATTTTCTGACCTTCACAGATGATTTGAGCAGATATGGGTATATCTACTTGATGAAACATAAGTCTGAAACATTTGAAAAGTTCAAAGAATTTCAGAGTGAAGTGGAAAATCATCATAACAGGAAAATAAAGTTTCTACGATCTAATCGCGGAGACGAATATTTGAGTTACGAGTTTGGTCTTCAATTAAAACAATGTGGAATAAGTTTCACAAACTCATGCCACCTGGAACACCACAGCATAATAGTGTGTCCGAACGTCATAACCGTACTTTATTAGATATAGTGCAATCTATGATGTTTCTTACCGATTTACCACTATCGTTCTGGGGCTATGCATTAGAGACGGCTACATTCACGTTAAATAGGGCACCATCTAAATCCGTTGAGACGACACCTTATGAACTGTGGTTTGGCAAAAAAACCAAGTTGTTGTTTCTTAAAGTTTGGGGCTGCGATGCTTATGTGAAAAAGCTTCAACCTGATAAGCTCGAACCCAAATCGGAGAAATGTGTCTTCATAGGATACCCAAAGGAGACTGTTGAGTACACCTTCTATCACAGATCCGAAGGCAAGACATTTGTTGCTAAGAATGGATCCTTTCTAGAGAAGGAGTTTCTCTCGAAAGAAGTGAGTGGGAGGAAAGTAGAACTTGATGAGGTAATTGTACCTGCTCCCTTATTGGAAAGTAGTTCATCACAGAAATCTGTTCCTGTGACTCCTACACCAATTAGTGAGGAAGCTAATAATGATGATCATGTAACTTCATATCAAGTTACTACCGAACCTCGTAGGTTAACCAGAGTAAGATCCGCACTAGAGTAGTACGGTAATCCTGTTCTGGAGGTCATGTTACTTGACCATGACGAACCTACGAACTATGAGGAAGCGATGCTGAGCCCAAATTCCGTGAAATGGCTTGAGGCCATGAAATCTGAGATGGGATCCATGTATGAGAACAATGTGTGAACTTTGGCTGACTTGCCCGATGATCGGCAAGCCATCGAGAATAAATGGATCTTCAAGAAGAAGACTGACGCTGACGGTAATGTTACTGTCTACAAAGCTCGACTTGTTGCGAAAGGTTTTCGACAAGTTCAAGGAGTTGACTACGATGAGACCTTCTCACCCATAGCGATGCTTAAGTCCGTCCGAATCATGTTAGCAATTGTTGCATTTTATGATTATGAAATTTGGCAAATGGATATAAAGACTGGATTCCTGAATGGATTTCTGGAAGAAGAATTGTATATGATGCAACCTGAAGGTTTTATCGATCCAAAGGATGCTAACAAAGTGTGCAAGCTCCAGCGATCCATTTATGGAATGGTGCAAACATCTCAGAGTTGGAATAAACGTTTTGATAGTGTGATCAAAGCATATAGTTTTATACAGACTTGCGATGAAGCCTGTATTTACAAGAAAGTGAGTGGGAGCACTACAACCTTTCTGATAAGTATATGTGAATGACAATATTGTTGATCGGAAATGATGTAGAATTTTCTGGAAAGCATAAAAGGAGTGTTTTGAAAGGAGTTTTTCAAAGAAAGACCTCGATGAAGCTGCTGACATATGGAGCATCAAGATCTATAGAGATAGATCAAGACGCTTGATAAGTTCTTTTAATGAGTACATACCTTGACAAATTTTTGAAGTAGTTCAAAATGGAACAGTCAAAGAAGGAGTTCTTGCCTGTATTGCAAGGTGTGAAATTGAGTAAGACTCAAAGCCCGACCACGGCAGAAGATAGAAAGAGAATGAAAGTCATTCCCTATGCCTCAGCCATAGGTTCTAAAAAGTATGCCATGTTGTGTACCAGATCTATTGTATACCCTACACTGAGTTTGGCAAGGGACTACAATAGTGATCTAGGAGTAGATCACTGGACAACGGTCAAAATTATCCTTAGTGGAATAAGGATATGTTTCTCGATTATGGAGGTGACAAAAGGTTCGTCATAAAGGGTTACGTCGATGCAAGTTTTGACACTGATCCAGATGACTCTAAGTCTCAATCTGGATACATATTGAAAGTGGGAGCAATTAGCTAGAGTAGCTCCGTGCAGAGCATTGCTGACATAGAAATTTGCAAAATACATACGGATCTGAATATGGCAGACCCGTTGACTAAACTTCTCTCACAAGCAAAACATGATCACACCTTAGTACTCTTTGGGTGTTAATCACATGGCGATGTAAACTAAGATTACTGACTCTAGTAAACCCTTTGAGTGTTGGTCACATGGCGATGTGAACTATGGGTGTTAATCACATGGTGATGTGAACTATTGGTGCTAAATCACATGGCGATGTGAGCTAGATTATTGACTCTTGTGCAAGTGGGAGACTGAAGTAAATATGCCCTAGAGGCAATAATAAAGTTATTATTTATTGACTTATTTCATGATAAATGTTTATTATTCATGCTAGAATTGTATTAACCGGAAACTTAGTACATGTGCGAATACATAGACAAAACAAAGTGTCCCTAGTATGCCTCTACTTGACTAGCTCGTTTATCAAAGATGGTTATGTTTCCTAACCATAGACATGTGTTGTCATTTGATGAACGAGATCACATAATTAGGAGAATGATGTGATGGACAAGACCCATTTGTTAGCTTAGCATTATGATCGTTACAGTTTCATTGCTACTGCTTTCTTCATGACTTACACATGTTCCTCAGACTATGAGATTATGCAACTCCCGAATACCGGAGGAACACCTTGTGTGCTATCAAACATCACAACGTAACTGGGTGATTATAAAGATGCTCTACAGGTGTCTCTGATGGTGTTTGTTGAGTTGGCATAGATCGAGATTAGGATTTGCCTCCGTGTATCAGAGAGGCATCTCTGGGCCCTCTCGGTGATGCACATCACTATAAGCCTTGCAAGCATTGTGACTAATGAGTTAGTTGCGGGATGATGCATTACGGAACGAGTAAAGAGACTTGCCGGTAACGAGATTGAACTAGGTATGAGGATACCGACGATCGAATCTCGGGCAAGTAACATACCGATGACAAAGGGAACAACGTATGTTATGCGGTTTGACCGATAAAGATCTTCGTAGAATATGTAGGAGCCAATATGAGCATCCAGGTTCCGCTATTGGTTATTGACCGGAGATGTGTCTCGGTCATGTCTACATAGTTCTCGAACCCGTAGGGTCCGCACGCTTAACGTTCGATGACGATTTGTATTATGAGTTATGTGATTTGATGACCGGAGTTTTTTCGGAGTCCCGGATGAGATGGGGGACATGACGAGGAGTCTCGAAATGGTCAAGACGTAAAGATCGATATATTGGAAGGCTATATTCGGACATCGGAAAGGTTCCGAGTGATTCGGGTATTTTTCGGAGTACCGGAGAGTTACGGGAATTCATATTGGGCCTTAATGGGCCATACGGGAAAGGAGAGAAAGGCCTCAAGGTTGGCTGCGCCCCTTCCCCATGGACTGGTCCGAATTGGACTAGGGAAGGGGGCCGCCCCCTTCCTTCCTTCTCCTTCTCCCTTCCCCTTTGGGCGCGCCCTATGTGGGAGGTGGAATCCTACTAGGATTAGGGAGTCCTAGTAGGACTCCACACTTTGGGCGCGCCCTATGAGGGCCGGCCTCCTCCTCCCAACATCCTTTATATACGTGGCCAGGGGGCACCCCATAGACACACAAGTTGATCATTGATCTCTTAGCCGTGTGCGGTGCCCCCCTCCATCATAATCCACCTCGGTCATATCGTTGCAGTGCTTAGGCGAAGCCCTGCGCCGGTAGCTTCATCATCACCGTCATCACGCCGTCGTGCTGACGAAGCTCTCCCTCGACACTCTGCTGGATCGTGAGTTCGTGGGACGTCAACGAGCCGAAGGAGGTGTCATACTTTCAGTACTAGGATCGGTCGACGTGAGGACGTACGACTACATCAACCGCATTGTCATAACGCTTCCGCTTACGGTCTACGAGGGTACGTGGACAACACTCTCCCCTCTCGTTGCTATGCATCACCATGATCTTGCATGTGCGTAGAAAATTTGTTAAATTACTATGTTCCCCAACAATAGAGTTGTATCGGTGGTCGATAGAACTTGAAGAGAATATAAATTCTACCTTTAGCTCCTCCTTTGGCTCATACTCTTACTTATCAAAAAAGGATACAAACGATCTCCTATAATTATGAGTTATGAGTGATTTGTTTCCACTGTCCTTGCCAAATTCATCATTTCAGTAGTAAGTTAATGGAATCGGTATGCGACAACTTCGTGATTTGCAAGATTTAAGGGGGCACTCCTGAATGGTAACTTGTTTGAGATCCTGAGATCTTTGATATTGCACTCTTTTTCTTTATGTTTTTCTTTATTAAACGGTTTTCCATATAGGATTTTAAATAAGGCAATAATAATACAAGCATTACGCATAATATGTCATTTTTTCCTATTTCTTCATTGGTTTTTTAAGGAGTTTTCATGGAAAATTACATATATCCTCATATTTCCTCCAAAGGGTATTTGGAGTAGACTTTAAGCAAGATGATGTATGATCACAAGGAGGAACAATGATTAGGGAGGGGTGTTATGTATTAACTAACTCCAATTAATTACGAGCAACCCTGCTTTTTGAAAGCATCTACTATGCGCCGAATATATGCCGCATATAGTAGGTGTCCGCCCACACTCCAATAGGGGTGCAATTCAGAGGCAGCTTTTTCAATTTTTTTAGCCAGCGGTTATAGTCGGATTTTTGTGCAGGTATTTTTGGAAGCACGCCTTATCTGGTTGCCAGTTTCCAGTTCTTTATTTTCGTCCTTTCTCTTTTTTTCGTGTCTTATCTTTTCTTGTTTCCTTTTTATTTGTTCTTATTAGTGTTTCGGATAGAAAAACAAATCCTCTTAAATAATACTCCCTCCGTTCTGAATTACTTGTCGCAGGTATGGATGTATCTAGATGTATTTTAGTTCTAGATACATCCATTTCTACGACGAGTAATTTGGAATGGAGGGAGTACATAACTATTTTTCCCAAATACCCAACGCTTTTTTCAAAATTGGCTTATCACTTTTTAAATTGCACAAACAATTTTTAATACTTCATGAATATTGTGCAAATTTTATGTACATATTCTTAAAAAATTGCAAACATGTTTTGTAAATATGAGAACACTTTTTGAATTGTCGGAATATTACTTTCTCAAATACATGAGCAATTTTTGAATTACGTGAAAAATATGTGGATATTTTTGAAAATGTGAAACTTTTTAAAAATCGTTGAACATTTTAAAAAATCAATTATTTCTTAAAAATATCTATGAACTCTCTTTTAAATATTTTGATTTTTTTAATACGTGAATATATTTTATAAATGTCTAACATTTTTAAAGATACATGTGATATTAAAGTAAAATAAAAGAGAAAAGAGAAAACAAAAGATAAAAACTATCCCTATGTGCATGTAATGCTTTTGAATGCGGTCCATTTAAGCGAGGGCATGTCATGCTCCCGCTCGCTTAGAGCGGTCGATAGCAACACCCACAACGAAGGTAAGTCCTATTTAGCCAAAATCACAAATGCCACTCCCATCTTCTCTGCCGTTGATAACTCGCGCACTACATGTGTGTCATTTGTCTCGATCTAGGAGTTTTCTCCCTTTTTCCTAGATTCGTTTACTAAAATCATTTTATCTCTTGAACTGTAAATCTAAATCTCGAATCATTTTCACTGTTGGGTTTCTCGCATCGAGATATTTAAAATTAGATCCCATGTTAATAGATTTCAAAAAAATCACAAAAAATTGGAAGAAAAAAAACCCTAAGCCAAAAGTATCTTTTTCCGTTTACTTTTTTCCTTTTCAAGAAACACAATTGTGCTTCTCGCGGAAGCACATCTGTGCCTTCACGAGAAGCAAATTTGTGCTTCTCGTGGAAGCACATATTTTTTCCCTTTGCTTCTCGCGGAAGTAAATATGTGCCTCTACGAGAAGTAAATGCTTCTTGTAAAGCACAACTTTTTCTTTCCGAGAAGCACATCGCGGAAGCAAATTTGTGCCTCCATGTGAAGCAACAAGAAGAACATATTTTCCCTTTCTGAAAAACACAACTGCGTGGAAGGAAATATGTGCCCCCACGAGAAACAAATCAGTGTTTCTCATGGAAGTACAGATTGTTTTCCCTTTCCGAGAAGCACGGTTGTGCCTCCGCAAGAAGGAAATATGACCACTTGAAGTGACCTCCACTCAGTTGCTCTCCTATTTAGTGCTTGCTGTTTAAAGGAAAAAAATCGTACAACGCGCACACCCCCTATAGATATTGTATGGGCCGACCCGTATAAGGCATCAGCGGGAGCTCCCTTTCCCAGTTTTGGGAAGCTCCCAGAAGTTTCCTCGCTCGGATTTAGGAAGCTTTGGAAGCTTCTGTCAGGTTTTTCTTTTTTAGTTTTTGGACTGGTTTTTATTTTTCCTTTTCTTTTTCTCTTCCTTTTTTCTTTTTCTTTTTTCTTCTCTTTTGTCTTTCATTTCGTATTTTTCTTTTTCTTTTTCTTTATTCTTTATTCCTTTCCATATTTCTCAAATGAATGAAAGTTTCTTCATTTCAAACGCTTTCTTCAAATTTGTGAACCTTTTTCAAATTTCAAACGCTTTATTTTTTGCATTTTTTCAAATACCTGAACTTTTTATTTTCATCATTTGTTTGAATTTTGTGAACTTTTCTGAAAATTTAATGGTCAACTGTGCCACCGGTCAACGGTCAACACTCGGCCGGCTAACTGGAAACTATCTGAATCGAGTGAATCAGGGAAATAAAAAGGCAAAAACCCAGGAAATATTTTTTTGGAAGAGCGAACCAAGAACTGAGGTAGCGCTCGTAACCATTTTAATTGGGCCGACCCATTAGCGGGAGGAGCATGAGTGTGTGTTCCCCAACTAGCACATAAGGCGCAGTTAAGAGCACTCTCCACGACGAAGTCATTTCTTATTTGATGCCTGAATGGACATGGCCCTCGCGACGCTTAAATGGAACACATTGCATTCCATATTTGCCGCCTAAGCGCCAAATAGGGAAGGAATTCGTCTTGGGCGCTGCTATAGACCGCTCTGAGTGAGCGGGAGCATGACATGGCCCTCGCCACGCTTATATGGACTGCGTTCAGATGCAACCCATTCACATAGCGACATGCTTTCTCTTTTGTAGCATGCACACACTGGACGTCAAAATGGGATGACCCATAAAGACTGAAAAATTGAAGGGTGTTATTACGGTTTTGGGAACCTTCTAGATGGATTACTCAGTATATTCTGTCCAGTTTATCTGCATTTTATTTTAATTGTTATTGGTTGGTTGTTACTCGGGTTATCTATTTTTCATATTTCTTTTTTTACCTCTTTTTCTCTTGCCGCAAACTTTTTCAAAGGCGTGAACTTTTTCAAATCCGTAGAATATTTCAAATGCATGAACTATTTTTGAAGTTGTGAACTTTTACGAAATCCATGAGATTTTTAAGAATGCATTAATTTTTTTAAAATTCACGAACAACTTTTGAAATAAGGAATAATTTCTAAAAAAAATCCTTGAACCTTTTTAAATCTGCTGAAAACATTAAAACCCATGAACATTTTCCCAATCAGTGAACATTTATCAAATACACAAACTTTTTTCGAGTTCTAACAGTTTTCAAAATCATATTTTTTTTCAAACTCAAGAGTATATTTTATATTCATGAAATTTCATGCAAGTTACGAACATTTTCTTATTCACAAAACTACGTAAAATGTACTAAAAACTGATAACCGTCAATGGAGCTTCCGCACGAGCGCTCCAGCGTGATGTACCGCCATAAGCACTGACGAGGAGGTCCCCACGACGAAGGCATATAAAACTCAAAGGTGCGTGCATGACCAATGTCCAAATTTGAGCTTCAATGTGCGACTGTGGGGTTTAGCTTTATATACCAACTTTTTCTTATATAATTTTATTTATTTTCCTTCTTTTTTATTTCGTTTCCTTTTTCAATTTTTAGTATTAAATTCTAGTTCCTTTTTGATAATACATCAATATTTTTATAATTCACTAATTTTGTTTTAAATTTATGGAATTTTTTAAAAAACTCATGGACTTCTTAAAATTCACAACCATTTTAAAATCACTTTTTCTGCAATGATACATTATTTAATTTTTTTTATAAGAAGCTGAAATTTTAAAATTATGAACATTTTTAAATAATAAAAATATGTTTTAAATACATTGATGTTTCTAAAAAACATATGTTCTTTTTTGTAAAATCAGGAACATTTTCATATTTATGATGTTTTCTTTAATAGGCTACTACCTCTATTTCTAAATATAAGACATTTTTGCATTTTAAATTGAATGGCAAATATGTGTTATATTTAGGAACAGAGGTGTATTTTTCAAATATGCAAATCAATGGTTTCCTTGGAGCTTGGAGCAATGCTGCTTTTCATACGATTCGGCTTTAGTGTTTCCGAGGGACGACATGATCACGTAGTGGGCCGGAGCACAAGTGCATTTCAGTGGCTATTCTTAGCATGAAGCGAAGAATAAGAGCTCCACCGATCAGGCCTACACACATAGTAGGGGGCACGACAACAAAGCAGGCCTTCCTTTCCCACATAAGTATACCTCATTAGTGGAGAAAAGTCTAGCTATGACGTTTCAAAAACAGCCTTGCCTGCTGGCGTAGACACACGACGCCACTAATATGACGTCATTGCTAAAAAATAGTGATGGCGCTGGAGGACACGTCAGCAGTATCCTACCATCGTACTGGCGTATCACCAGTCCAACGTCAGCACTAAGTTTATCATAACTCTGGCATGCCTACTTGTCCAACGCCAGCAAATGGTTTTTTTGGTAATAAAATTTTTTGCTCATCAACACTAGCTACTTACTTAATAGATACTACTAAACACAATATACTCATCAACACTAGGTACTTATTCAATAGATAATCATTACAGAAGAGGCTCATGAACTCAACAAGTTGATATCAAACTTCACAAAAGTTGCTCACTCAAGTACTCTAGTTACTTGATTATCATCAACTAATAACATGAACTAGTTAGCTACTTAAAAAAACTAAGCTTCATCAAGGAGTATGCCCAGCTGGCGAAGCTTCTGTATATCCCCCTCTCCTTTCCCTTCTGAAATGATCTTTGTCCATCTTCAGGTCAATCCTCTCAGCCCTGAGGAGTCTCCTCTCCTCCTTCAGTTTATCCCGATCCTTGACGAGCTTATCTCTCTCGTCCCTAAGCTGATTAGTCTCCTGAACGAGCCGAACAGTCTACTTGCATAGCTCTTTAATCTCTCTCTTTAGCTCATGATTTGCCCCTTGCACGCTCTTGATGACACACTCATAAGTGTCTAAGAATTCATTGTTGGCCATGTCCACATCGCACACGAACTCGTTGTTGCCTCCAGAATTGGCCATGACATACAAACACAACGCGTATACGATCAAGATAATATGCAATTTCATATCACTGAATACTGACACTAATGTAAAGTAGTTCAAATATTGCAATGTATAGAACTAATGAAACTAGATAGCATGTGGTGACCTACAGTAGCAAATTGCATAGCAAACTAGATATGTTGGTTACAGAGGATCAATCAATAGAAAAGCTCGACAAGTGCCAGACTTTTAACTTCCAATGCTATTTTCTCTTCCTTCTGGAACCGGAAGATAGTTATAACAAATTATCAGCCTATTTTTTTGGATATGAGGACTTGCCCTGATTTCTAAACATAACAAATTCTATCCATTTCTACTAAATATATAAATTTCTACTAAACTAGCTCAGATCCGCCAACGGAGGGAGACACACAAGCAAATAAATTCTACACATAACACATTCTATCCATTTCTACTAAATATATCAATTTCTACTAAACTAGCTCAGATCTGCCAACGAAGGGAGACACAATTAAATAAATTCTACACATAACACATTCTATCCATTTCTACTAAATATATCAATTTCTACTAAACTAGCTCAGATCCACCAACGGAGGGAGACACACAAGTAAATAAATTCTACACATAACACATTCTATCCATTTCTACTAAATATATCAATTTGTACCAAACTAGCTCAGATTCACCAACAGAGGGAGACACACAAGTAAATAAATTCTACACTAGTAATTTATAGGAGTTCATTTTTTATTCATAATAATCTAGACACTGAAAATATTTCAAATAAAAATGCATTATAAATATCAAATTCTACACAATAGCAATTGGATTATCACTACAATTTCTACACAAAGCAATCCATGCAACTAACTTTGAAATCTACATGACACAAAGCAAATCCCAATGGATCCCGATCGTGTGGTGTGTCCGCGAACGGAGGAGTAGTGGATCTAACCTTGGTGCCGGCGAGGGGCGGCGGCGGCAATAGGGCAGCGTTGGGGTGGCGGCGGCGGAGAATTTGGTCCAGCGGGAGGAGTTGTGTATACGACCGGGCGCGTGAAATGAGAGAGATCGGTGATTTAGGTCTTTTACTAAGTTCAGATAGGTTATTGCTGGCGTTGGATAAAAGGGCAACACCATAGCTAATCACAGGCCAAATAAAAAAGGACTAAGATTAATGAAAGACTTGACAAATAAAGAACTCAAAATTTAAACTGGTAGTAAATAAATAAAAGTCCTAAATTGATAAAAACAGTAAAAATAATAATGATGAGTACATATTTTGATAAAACACTAAAAATGTGACTAGTATAATCAAAATTTTTTAGGATCGACTAATATAACCATTAAATACTTAAAACCCTTGATAAAATTGAAAAACAGTTTCTGGCGTGCATAGAAAACAAACCACAACACTAAGAAATTAACTGGCGTACATAAAGAACCTCCGCCACCACTATATTTCATACGTTTAGTACATATGGGCCAAAAGATTTGTGGCGTCTCTATAAAAACCTACGACAGCACTAAACATGTAAATATGGCGTGCTAATATGCGCACGCCAGCAGTATTTGGCGTGGATGAAAAATGGCGCGCCACCAACGAAAATTGTGGCTATCACTTTTTCCGCTAGTGCCTAGGCATAACTCGGTCGGGCCGGGCTTCGGGCTTGGCCTAGCAAAGCCTAAAGAAGAAAACATATGCCCGGGCCCGACCCAGCCCGGCCATCGGGCCTAGTTTTCAGGCCTAAGCCCGACCCATTAGTTAAAAAGCCCGTTGGGTCTCGGGCCTTGTGCCGGGCCTCTTCTTTAAATTACAAGTACGACAAGCCCGAGCTCGGCCCGACCCGACCATCAGGCTCAAAATCTAGGCCCAGGCCTGGCGGTGGGCAAGGTCGGGTCGGGCCGTCCGGGCCGGGCTGCTGATGGCCAGGTATACACGCAAGTCGCGGACGACCACGGTAAAAAAAAGGGTCCATGTAAACTTATTTGATTTTTTCATATTCATGAACATTTTTAATAACGGCCACCATGTTTTCAAATTCATGATCATTCTTCAACCCAGGAACATTTTTCCTTGTCAATTTCTTTATTTAAAATCATGAATATGTTTTTGATTTTTTTTTTCAAATTGGCAAGCATTTTGAGCTCGTGAATATTTTTAAGAGTTCCAAACTTTTTTTCTAAATTCAATTTTTTAATTTCATGAAAATTTTTAATTAGCAAACTTGTATTTTTATAATATATGTGATTTTTTAAAAAATTGACAAAATATCCTAATTTGTGAATATTTTTCTAAAATTTACCAATATTTTCTGAAATTGTAAATATTACCTCCATCCCACATTAATTGTCTTAGAATTGTCTAGATACTGATTTACTTAAAATTAAAACAAGTCTAGAATTTTTTTAATATCGTCTATATACGTAGGTAGTATTTTTTAGTATTGTTGAACTTTTTTAAGTCTATGATTTGTTTTTCTCATAAACAGGTTTTGAAATAAAAAAAAGGCTCTATGGAAATGACCCATACAACTACTACTTGAGCGACGTGAACGCACCTCGACTAGCGCACGATTGGGCCATCAGACCATCTAAAATAGTGGGCTGGCTACACGTGAGTGAAGCGAAAGAACTGCTCGCTAGAAGCGATACATAGCAGTGTCCTCTCTGGGAGAATATCATACAGAAACCAACATTCAGAGAAAACTTCGTGAAAACTATATTTGGAAGTTTAAAAAAAATCTAAAAATATACAAAATGTTAGGAGGGTGATGTTTTATTGCCACGCAAAATTTCGAGTTGAAACACATTACGAGATGTGAGCTATGAAAAGAGCAAATTCAGCCCTGAATACGTTCTTGTTTGACACTGTTCAATGCTGATTTTGTTATTTTCATAGCTCACATCTGGTAACATGTTTGAACTTAGAGTTTTTCATTGCAATAGAACATCACCCTTTCTTTTTTGTGGGGAAGAACATCACCCTCTTAACATCCCCTAGTCTTTTTACATATTTTTTGATACCTTGAAACACCTTTTCCGCGTGGTTTTCACCGATTTTCGCCAAATGTTTGTTTTCGTATGATATTCTCATGGCTTTTCACGATTTTATCTGATCTCTTCTTCTGTCTGCGCGCTCCAGTCTTGAGGAAAGCCATGACACCGAACGATTGTCGATCGACCGACGCATGCGCAAACGCGTGGTGAATCTTGGCAAGACGCCAAAGGATCATGCAGTATCCATGCGGATCGAAACGAACGGGTCAGCTTTGGACATTGGACTCGACCATGCAGCTATAGCACCGTGCTTGCATTGACGTGCGCTGCAGTGCTGCATATCTACCGTCCGTCCCGGCCCGCCGTCAAAAGCAAAATCTCCGACTAGCCAGCTAGCAAGACCGGTCGGCGGCGTACGTACGTGTCGGTGGCCAGTGCAGGCTCGGATCTATCCAGGTGTAGGTGTGCACGCACGTGCTCACTTGATGCATGGATCGTGGATGGATATACCGATCGATCCATCCATCCGGGCAATTGCCGTGCGCGTGCGACGAAACGGGACCTGATCGATTCGTCCAAGGGACATGCATGGCGCACCGCAGCAGCTGTTCAGTAGCATCGGTTTGGCTGTGGTACTGGTCGGCGGTGCATTCACCTGCACCTTCGCGATCGATGTTGACCGGTGGTAGCACAAAACGGGCAACGCAAATACTACCAGGCCCTGAGTCTACGCAGGATTTTATCTTTGAATTGAAAGGCATCGTACGTACGAATCGTACTGAATCGCTGGCGAAGCGAGCGTTGATCGGCGACTAGACGGGCGTCTTGTCCAAAATGATTGTTTCATGCATGTTTTGCCCGCCTCGGCCGGAAAGGGGATGAATAACGACTTCTTCTAGTACGAAGAAATGAAGTTTTTCTTTTTGCATGGAACGAAGGAATGATTTTTTTTGCAGAACTACGAATGCATGCATTTAAGAAAAAAACACTTGTAAATTTATTCACACTCGTATGTAACCATTATTAAAGGTACAATGCTTTGGATCTAAAATCCAAGAAAACTACGACGTAACCCCTATGATTAAGAAATACAATGAAATCCCCCGAATGCATATTCTATGGAATATCAATCTTTGCAAAATGAAATACTTCTAAGACATCAATAGAGACTACGATTAGATTGGAGCATCGGCATTGCCATTCGTTCACCCGCACGAACATGATTACTAATAATGGTCTCTGATAGCCCATGGAGTCCTCAATCCAAAAAGATGGAAAGTCAAGGACGATGAACAGACTTAGACCAGAGGTAATCACCTAGAAGTGCAGGTAGGCGGTCCTGGGCCTCAGCACCGGCGGGCGGCTCCGGAGTGTGGCATCGCCACCCTCGGTCTCCGGGCCCTCTTCCTCCACGGCGCCCGGCTCCTCCGTGAAGGAGGAGATCGTCATCTCCTCTGACGAGGATGGAGGTGCCGCCAACCAGACCGGCCTGGCGTGCGAGGTCACCGTCAAGTAAAAGGTAGTTTAGCATTTATTTATTTTGGTTTTAGTTCACCGGATGATATATCGTCTGATTTTATGTAAAAATCATTTAAGTTTGAATGAAAATCGTCCAGTTTGTTTAAACTTGCATCAAATTTGTTTCTTTTGGTTAAATGACGTTCAAAATAAGACCGGCCATTTGCGGCTAGCTTTGGATGACCGGCTCACGTACTAGTGTCCGAACACCGGTCTGAACCGATCTGCGGACAGATGCAGTGTCCGTTTTAGGGTTCCGTGTTGAAGATGCCCTAACTAATATTACCTCTACTTTCCTAAAAAATATTTTTTCCTTTTTTAAGGTGGATGCTAATTATTACTCTACTATTTTTCTTCGTTTTCCCTCTACGAGCATGTCCATGTGCGGTGCGATCATGAATCATCTCATCATCTGGGCTCGCACATTGGTCGGGTAGTATATGGCCCTGGCAACTGCTGGTCTGCACATGTACGTCCAGAGTCGGTCTAGTTACAAGTCGTAGCACATGGGGATGGCATCCATACCGCCCATCATAATAACGTTCAACAATCATGGAGGAGAATATCCACATCGGTCTGATGCAATCCTGCTACCACCAAAACCGTATATTAATTCCATTAAACTCTGCAAGAGCTACGACGCGATGAATGGACAGTTGGACACTGGACTTGTACCTAGCTAGAGAACATAATCTTTGGTCAAGACTAGCTTGATGACGATCGTACGCGGATAGCTTGACCTCCTCAAAACCCATGTACGCAGAACTACTGAAAGAGCCAACTTGTTTCTTGCTAGAAAAAAAGTATACACACCTACTGTACTTGCTTATTAGTATATAAGCTGATTAGTACTACGATCGATTATTCAATTAGTGGGCCACTAGTTGACTAGTTATGTGATTAGAGTACGTGCAATAATTCTAGCCAGGAATGGTCCGCGAAGATATGAACAAGAGCGTACTTATTTAGTCCATTAGTCAGTTGCAAGCTAGTACTTTTACGGTTTTACCTGATATCTCTCTGGTCTGGTCTTGCTTGCGATCTGTACGTCGTTCGCGTTCCCTTTATATTCTGCGGTCTAGTTGATTGGTCCTGAAGAAGAAATTCAAAGTTTTCTATGAATGGACCCATGCTCTTGGCCGGTTGGTCTCTTGCTGATTTTCTGGGTCTCTTGAATCTACTGAATCCTGACGAATCCTGACGATTGAAAAACTGGTGAAGAGTATGCATGTACATTTGTAAAACCCGGGCGCATTTCGAGCATTATTATGTATGTGGCACAAGTCGAGAATTGTACACGAAATTTTCCCTAAGATCAGTGGTAATTTCTCGAGCATTAGCTAGTGAGTATATGGCATGCTTACATATGTCTAGTAACTTAGAAGTGTGTATACTGTCACAGTCAAAGAGTCATATTTACCGCCGCAAGAAAAAAACTCATGTTTACCCTTTGCTTAGCTGTAGTAGATTCTTTCCTTGAAACTTTTGTAGTCAATTTGAATTCATGTCACAGTCTAGAAGACCACAACTCTGAAAACTCTGTTTTTCTTTGTCCTTTTTCTGTCAACGCTACAGTACATAGTATGTCTGTAGATAGTAGATACATATGAATAAAAGAAAGAAATCTGGACTATTACACTCTCACACTTTCACATTCCCAAAGAAACCGCATGGTACGGTTACTACCTGTCACCATTATATATACCATTCAAGTCAAAGAATGCAAAAAAAAAAGCATGTCGTTGAGTCACCGCCGTCCATCCCTGAAACTAGGCCGCTCTCTCTGGACAGGGAACCTAGGGGCGATTTGGCATCGGTTAGGTCCAACCAATTTGTAAAGTGCTTGACATACTCTTTTTGTGTGTGAAAAAAGTGCTTGACATACTTTGATACATAGGGTACACAATAGAAACAACACTAAATTGCGTACAAACATAGTGAATTTTGTAAATAGACACTTCAAGTTCAAAATTGGATTTTTTTAATATCAGCAATCTTGCTTTACTAACAAAATAATGAAAGTATAATAGATTGGAGAAAATGACCTACTCTTAATTAAACTACTAAAACATTTTCCTGGCATTTCCTAGAGCTACCTTTCTTAACGGCGCTTACGTACCGACATTTGTTTGCCACCCCACGTGCTAATGCATGCCTATAATTCTACTCCTCGATTACTTAGCAAGTTCGTTATCTATGTACGTATCGAACTAACCAATTTATTTTCCAGTATATACTCCAGGATATGTTTGTAAACCTCATCCGTCTAAAACACTTTCAAGTGTTACGTACACAATGGATATTTTTAATTTACATTACACGCATCTAGCTAATCCGATCATTTCCATATGCATCGGAAAGTGCCATGCAAAGTAGTTCAGTTTTCGAGGTAAATGTACGGAACAATCAGATGTACTACGTGGCATACATATATAGATTTCTGCAATGATCACACCAAATCATCAGTAAACTGGATTACATACGCGACTGTAATGTACTAGAATAGTTCTAATCCACCTAACCTCGCGTGTAATCGAGCAAGACTACACCAAATAGTATCATAACGGATCATGTGGCCGACATGTATTGGTTTATGCATGTATCAGCAACTTATGAACCTAATCAGTGTACCAATTGTGTATACGGTCCACGTAGAGGTCAAAGCTCAAATTGAAGACACGGTCTTGAGAGGAAGTTCAGATGCAACATACACTTGCAACTCGACCTAATTCCTGGTTTTCTTAATTAGTTATGCCTGGCTGTATGCATGCATATACATATATGCATGTTCAAGGTCAGCCCTCCCGAGTCTTGGTTGGTTTTGGAGTTCAGAAGTACTAGTAGTGGACATGCATACTTGCATATTAATTAATTGTATACTCTCAATTCAATGACCCAGCTAATCATGTTGGTTTGCTGT
This sequence comes from Triticum aestivum, assembly GCF_018294505.1. Classification (NCBI taxonomy): domain Eukaryota; kingdom Viridiplantae; phylum Streptophyta; class Magnoliopsida; order Poales; family Poaceae; genus Triticum; species Triticum aestivum. The sequence goes on along the minus strand of NC_057805.1, from coordinate 466,902,652 downwards.
ATTCAGTATCATGGGTGGCGTATGTTTGATGTTTTCGTTATTATCAAATCTGAGGACCATGTTTATCTTGGTACTCATACTAAAAAGGCCGTATGCATCCCTAATTGGTGCAGAGGCCGGGGAAGTGAAATTCTCCCCCAATTTTTAAGGGTAACTCAGCTACCATCTCAGGTACGATCTTCTCGATACGCTCCTGCCTCCTCCCGAGTCGCCCCCGTGTGGCGGCCGGGAGGCTCCCAGATCCCGTCGCCCGACCTACCCTTCTCCTCCTCCTCCCTCGCTGCCGTCCAAGGGCGCGGCAGGGCGAAGCCTTGCCGTCGCCGCCGGCGGCGGGGACTCGGGGCCCTCCCGCTCGTGAGGGGCTGGTGCGGGTCGGCGCCCCCGGGCCGGAGCGCGGTGTTCGGCCGGACGTCACGGCGGGGGGTGGCAGCGCTCCGGCGATTCCATACCTCCACGGCAGGCGGCTTCAAGGTCTGGGGCGTCGCGGTCGTCAGGAACGGCGGCGGCGCGACCGGATCGGCGGCGGCGCGGCCGGATCAGGGGCTTGGTCTCCGGGTCGCGGTCGGCGCGGTGGCGGGTGCGACACGTCGGCAGCTGGGCGGATCTGCGGATTCCATCCTTGTTTGGTCCTTGATGGCGCGGGCAACTCCGGGGGAAACCCTAGATCTTCTTGGGATCGAGCGATGGCGGTGCTTTTGCGTCGTAGTCCCTCTTCAGGGCATTGTTTTGAATTTTGCTCCGGTTGAAGGGACCAGCGCCGCCGACGGCGCACGCCCGGTGGCGCAAGTGCCGATGAAAATCGCGCCGACTACGGTCAAGCGGACGATGGCGGCGTCTTGGATGTCGCTTCCTTGTCATGGCATCGTCGTTGCAGTTTGCGTCATCAGGCTCGGGATGCTCTGGGGGGAACCCTAGATCTGAGTCTTCCGGATCGGACGATGATGGCGTTCTCTGTATCGCTTTCCCTCCTGGGGGCATCGTTCTGGAGCAAGTGATGGATGGAGGTGGCAAGAGGAGGAGCGGTGTTACATCTACCGCAAGGCCGACGGCGGATCACGGCGGCATGGCGCTGCGGAGTTTCGGCGATGGACGCGCGTGGATGGACACGCGCAGGATGGTGGCATTGTCTGGCGTCGTGGTAGCGTCGACTGCAGGCCTGGCAAGGTTTATGCAGCAGCACATCACTGAAGATGGATTGGTGGCAGGTGGCTGCGGCGGCCTCATCCCCGGCAGGCGTCCTGGTTGAGGAGTGCGCCGGACTGGTGGGTGCCCATACCCGGCAGGCGTCCTGGTTGGGACCTTAGGTCTTAGATGTTAGGTTTGGCTGCGAGGTCTGTTTGGTATTAGGCCCAGACTATCAGCATCCCTACATCAACTGGATACGAATAGCGACAGATGTTGCCTAGACGGTGACTTTAATCTTACTGTTGTATGACTTTGTAAGGTCTTGTGTGAATAATTAATAAAGTGGCTACATGCATCGTCCAGATGCAGAGGCCGGGGGTCCTCCTCCTTTTCTAAAAATACTATAAATTTTTACTTTAACCCGTTACCAAACCAATAATATATAGCTATGTAACCTAAATATCATACTAGAGATTTTTTTTCAATATGAATTTGCTGATATAACTTTTGTCCTACACAATCCATATTTAGTTGGTTAAATTGAAGGTCGGATACATCGTAGTTCACAAGACCAACAGGAGTTTTAGCACAATACTACTTGGATTTATCCATAGAAAACTACTAGTATTTGTATTGAGTTTCCAAGCTGTTCGCTTGATTGACAATTAGTCTCATCAAAGTCAGAGAATTAGGGCATCGGTCCGACTGGGCAAATTTGGCCCCTGCAACGTCCGTGGACGCGTCCGATCAGTGTCTGAGCGTGTCTATTCCGAGTCCCCATTTGTCTGTGCAAACATCAATGTCCCCTTTTTTTCCATATACGTCCGATCACATGCATGTGATTGATGGGATGAAGAGAGAGAGGAAGAAAAGAAAAAAAAAGAAAAAACATGGTACATGTGGGCCAAATCCTATGTGCCAAACTGACTGTACACGCCCGAACACTTCTCATATTGCCCCCTTATATGGGCTGAGTATGAGGAGCCCAGATGTTTAGAGAGGCTCTGAGTGGTCTACTTAGTCAACTTTTTCCTTCTCTCTTCTGTCCGGCCAGTGGTCTTGCGTCCACCCGATCAATTTAGGGAGTCCGGTTATAGATGCTCTCATAGCACCGTAGCTCATAGGCTGATATAGCTTCAGACAAAGTTCTACTGCAACTATCTTTTCAACTATTTTCTTTGCGGTCCCGCAAAAAAAAACTATTTTCTTTGCGGGCTATCATTTCAATTGTTCATGCTGAAATTTTTTAAATCAAAAATGGGCAGGCATGGGTCGATCCGTTGGGTTAAAGTTAAATTTCAGATTCCATTTGAGTGTTGAAGAGACTACCTACCTTATTTTTTCCGAAATAGAGGTTCTTATTAATTATTAAACAAAGTACGGAATTAAGACAAGCACGGCTAAACCATTACAAGACATAAAATAAAGACCTATGGTTAAGCCTATCCCCCCTTAGCAACGTCATAAGAAGAAGGAACAAGCACCCTTGCGTCGCCATGTCACGTCCGGCGGAAGACGGCCATGATAAGAATTTTCAAGGTGCGACTTAGTATTTGCGAACCGTCGGGAGTACATTAATTGAAGGGTCATGCATGGAGACCCAAATAGGAAATTAAATTGATTTATCACTGCCCCCATATTACGCTGAGTATATACGTATATATTTCTTGAATTAAACCGGCCGAGAGCAAACTAAAGTTGGCAGGCAGAGCCCTGGTCTTTAAAAAAATGACCTTGAATTGATCGATAGGGCACCGTATTAATTTGGTTTGCTGCTTCCACACCGCGGTGACAGGGAAAGAATAGTCCGCATGCATGCAGCTAGCTACCACGGGTGACAGGACGTGGCAACAACCGAAGCAAGGACTAGATAGGGTTGAAACTGAAAGGAACATTCAGCTGGCGACGGGACAAGACAAGTGAGATATAGCCTTTTTTTTTTTCGAGAATCAAGTGAGATATAGCCATGTAGGGATATGTACGCGCCCAGCCAAAAATGGGCAGGCACGGGGTCCGGTCCAAAATAAGTTTCTTCCGATCCAGAGTTCCAGATGGTCAGCGGAACGAGATGGAGGGGCCGGCTTGACAAGGTCATGCATGCATGAATGAAACCCTTGCTCTTTGCTCTAAAAATTAACTGTAACAATATGCGACCGAAAAGGACATGCCCAGTTTACGGTCGGTGGTGATCAAGTGTACATACTGCACGTGTGTTTTGATATTTTTATTTGTTAAAAAAGTAAAATTATACTATTACCTAAATAGGCTTTCGTCCCGCTTTATAGATAAAACACACAATCAAACATCTAAGGTACATAAGAAAGGGTAGCAACAAACCACACACCACACACACAATACAACACAATTGAAAGTACGAGAAAGGTTTTGTTGAGGGCATAGAAAGAAAAGAAAACAAGGCGGGTGCAAGCCCTAAAATTGCACTGCTCCTTCCGATACATCCCTATCTAAATAAATTTAAGATAAGTAATATGAATTGGAGGGAGTAGCTCAATGGTCAAGTGCACATATATTTGTGTGTTCCGCGGCTGCTTGGTTCGACGTGCCCGCATGTTGTAGCAGAGGTATTTTGCAATATATTTCAGTGAGATCTGATTGTAGGGAGCATGAATATGGAGATATAATGTGATGACTAAAACTTAATATATATATGATTTATCGTGCCTGATTATTTTATAGTTGTAAAATATTTATTATATAGCATAATAAATGAGAATTCTCATACATGTTTGCATGTTGAGGTGAGTTTTTTCTGCATGGTTGCATGTTGTGATGGACCTTTTATCCATGCATGTTGCACGGTGAGGTGGCATGCTTACATGCCGAGAGAAATAGTACTCCCTCCATTTCAGTTTACAAGTCCTATGCGTATATCTATGTTGACAATTTTATCACCATAATATAAATTATATAACACAAAAATTATACCGTTTGAAAATAGAACATCTAAAGTTTATATTGGTGTATTTTTTGTAATATATGACTTGTATTAAGTTGATCAAATTGACGACCTAGGGGTACGTGCACACCCTATAAACTGAGAGAGAGTGAGTAGTGGGGCTAGCTATTTAGATGTAAATAAATGACTAGAAATAAATTTTATCGTCTGCACCATTATTAAGTGAATGTTGTGCTCCTCCTCTCTCGTTGTACTTGACCTAACCGAAGATGGAAGTTGTGCCATAGCTCGCGTTTGATTGCTTTGATGTGTTGCCCCGAGCGTAGAGGGGGCCAAGATGGCAGTATCCCAACAGTAATGACCAAGGATGCCACTAGGCGATGGCACTTATGTCAAGTCGGCCGAGGCAAGGCTAACGGGAGGACGGGAACAATGGTGGCGGTGATACAAAGGTCAGTGAATACAGAGAAATAAGACGATATAGGATAAAAAGGGCAGCCAATGGACATATGAAATAACCTTGAAGTGGACCCATATTTAAGATCATATGAGAGGCAAAGACAACAATGATAAACAATACTACATACGAATGTACGACAGATGCGGACAACGACGGATTCAGGCGCCAGGCAGCCCGGGCGGCGGCCTGGGGCGTGAGGCCCAATTCAATTGTTGACTGCAACATTTACCGTAGCTATATAGCGCTCGAAATTGCTAAACGCACGGACCAATTACAGGATGATCACGGGCCCCTTCCTCTAATCCTCTCCACCCCTCCTTGATTTTCAGGTGGGTTGGGCCCCTCCTCCCCCTTAACCCAATCACAATCTGCCAAGTCAAAATGACCCCGTAAAACCCCTGTAATGGTCCGTGAGTGTAGCATTGCTCCTAAAATGCTAGGGTAACAAAGCCTGCCTGAGGCCTGGCCCATTCCTGGGTCCGCCACTCATAGTGAGAAAGAAGAGGACATAGGTTAGAGGAAGGAGACGATAGAAGTTAGAGAAAAGCAGATGACAGATGGAGGATAGAGCACTGTGAGGTGGAACGGTTGGAAAAACGTCAATTATACCCGGTGGAGCTATGTAACCTAGCATTACTGCTCGTAAGTAAGTCGCATTATTGTGCGGTAAGCAATATAATGCTTCCACAAAATTATACTGGGAGACAGGTATACTGCATGGAATTGCTGTGCGTATGCTTGTATGTACTGCTGCCCCCACCCTGGGCCTAGCTACGTTTCAGCAAAAAAAAAGAGAGTACATTTTCTAAGAGACACACAGTGGGAAACTCACGTGCTCAAGAGCATCCCTAATCCTATAAATACGCCAACCCTTGTTGTCGTCGACACACAAGACACAACACAACACACAAGCCCTCCTCAAAGCTTAACAGCACTTCACGCTCTGCACCCCTTACGCCCGCAAGAAGCCGCCACAGCCCACCCATCCATCGAGCACCTCGCCACACACGCAGCCAGCTTCATCCAACACCCCGGGTCGACGGCCATGGCGCAAGGACAAGCAGCACGGGCCACGAGGGAGGCCGTGCCTCCGGTGTCCCGTGTGGCCATCATCGGCGGCGGGATCAGCGGCCTGGCCGCGGCGAAGCAGATGGCGGCCTACGACCCCGTCGTGTTCGAGGCGACGCCGTCGGTCGGCGGGGTGTGGAAGCACTGCGTCTACCGCACCACGCGGCTGCAGACGCCCCGCCCGGACTACGAGTTCTCCGACTACTCCTGGAAGAACCGCGACGACCCGTCGTTCCCGACCCACACCGAGATCGTCGACTACCTCGAGGGCTACGCCGACGAGTTCGACCTCTGGCGCTACATCTCGTTCGGGTCCAAGGTGGTGGACATCAAGTTCCTCGGCGGTGCCGAGGCCGGGTTCACCGAGCTGTGGAGCGGCACCGGCAAGGCCCCGCTCCGGGGCAAGCCCATGTGGGAGGTCGGCATCGTCACCGGCGACTCCAACACCGTTCAGGTACCATATATACTTGACATGCTTTGCATGCTTGTTTCAAGATAATTTGTATTCAATTGATCTCACGCACACGGTAATCTGCAGTATTACAAGTTCGAGTTCGTTGTGATGTGCACGGGGAAGTACGGCGACGTGCCGCGGATGCCGGTGTTCCCGCCGGGGAAGGGGCCGGAGGTGTTCAAGGGGACGGTGATGCACTCGCTGGACTACTGCAAGCTGAGCGAGGAGGAGACCGTTGAGCTGATGCGAGGCAAGAAGGTTGTGGTGGTTGGGTACAAGAAGAGCGCTATCGATCTAGCTAACGAATGTGCCCAGGCAAACCAAGGTGCGTAACAGCATACTCCTAGCTATGCATAGGAAAGATTTAACATGGTTTGAACAAAAATTCTCCTATACATGGACAAAATTCAACATGGAACTATGCATGAAACTAGCAGAAGGCAGATAAGCTATCGTACTCGTGTAAATGCGTGTACACCAGGAAATCATAGAAAAAGAATATGCTAAGCAAGTTCCCACAGAGCTGAACAAAACAAAAACAGGATACTGATAAATATTATGGAAGCGTCCCATCATTCGATGAAGTGGATGTCTGAATAATGCATACCATATTTGGTGACATGTGCCTTGGCGATTTGGGAGAGTCGCATACTCTGTTCCAGAAAAGGTCAATCTTGTCCTGACCCGTTGCACACTTCATCATGCGCCCATTACATTTTTTAGATCCCCTATTTCAATTCTAGACAGCCTATCCTAGCCTAGGCAGGTCTCTTGCATTTACATGTTCAATGTACACTAGACATAATTAGGACAGTGCTAATGCATTGGCTCTTAACACGTTATCATAGGTACGGTAGTGATTTTTTAGTGACAATTACCACAATGCATTGTCTGTTAAATGTTGTGTCTAGGTGATATTGCATTTAATTTATTTTGGAACCATGTTTACATCTCCATCTCGTGGCCTGGTTGTGGAGAGAAAGGGAAGAGTAAAAATTGGGAAGATAAGTCACACCAGATGAGAGTATTAATTACACTACATACAAAAATAAGTTAAGAGTTGTTTCGTCACTATTACTCCCTCTATACCTAAATATATGTCGTTGGAGTAGCTGCTCCAGCGACATATTTCGGCACAGAGCCACCCCCCTTCTCTCTTCTTTGAATGCATTGCCAGCTAGGTATTTTACCTATCAATCTATCATACTGTACACAAACATCAGGACTGTCCTCCCTACTTGACTTTTCAACGTTCCTAGCTTCATGCATGAGCAGTACTATATGCTACTCCAGTTGGGGTCAAAGAAAATTCTACGCGTCACTCAATCATATATGTACCAAAAGTGTTTGCATGTTTGACTAGTAGTAGCAGATTTGCAACAAAGATTATCTGCCGTTCCAAACGAACCTTCCAAACTAGATTGTCCGCATGCATGACTCGTAGCTAGCTAGTTGCCATGGCGTCCTATCGACCTGACTTGAGTATACATTTCAACAGTTCCTCAAAACAATAGTATAATCAGTGCTGATACCGAACAGCTTGACGCTGGTCATCTCTCGATTTAGAGCTCCTGAAATTAGTAGTAGGAGCAACTGGCTGCGTCGAGATTCCGTCGCGGAAACAAGAACTAGATCGAGATAAATGTTGACATGAATCGATCGATTAACCGATTGCGTTTGCTTGCTTGGTTGCAGGCGAGGGAGGGCAGGCGTGCACGATGCTGGTGCGGACCCTGCACTGGGTGGTGCCGTCGTACTCCATCTGGGGCTTGCCGTTCTTCCTCTTCTACTCCACACGCTTCTCCCAGCTCTTCTACGAGCGGCCCAACCAAGGGCTCTTCAGATCCCTCCTCTGCCGCCTCATGAGCCCACTGGTATGATTTGACTCACACCGTGAAACTTGTACACGACACGCATGCACGTAAATGGGAAATGATGTACGTAGAAGCGTACTACGTTTGAACGTACGTAATACTCTACATCGGGACTCAAGAACATGCACGTGTGCATGCTCGAGACGTGCCCCGATCAACAAGAACATTAATTACTGCACGAAGCTGACCAGCATGCACATCTCAATCTTGACAGCAACGTCTTGTTCTTTCAATTTTTGTGGTCCAGCGGTCAGGGGTGTCGAAGTTCATCGAGTCGTACCTGTCGTGGAAGCTGCCGCTGGGCAAGTACGGTCTGACGCCGGACCACCCCTTCGTCGAGGACTACGCCAGCTGCCAGATGGCCATCCTCCCGGAGGGCTTCTTCGACATGGCGGACCGCGGCCTCGTCCGCTTCCAGAGGGCCTCCGCCGGCTGGTGCTTCTCCGAGAACGGCGTGGTCCTCGACGACGGCACCAAGGTGGAGGCCGACCTCGTCTTCCTCGCCACCGGCTTCGAGGGCAAGGACAAGCTCCGCGAGGTCCTGCCAAAGCCCTTCCGCGACCTCGTCGTCGGCAAGTCTTCCATGATGCCGCTCTACCGGTACGTGTACACGTTGCGTTTATCTTTTGCTCCAAGCCTCCAACATATATGCATCGATCGACGCTGACCTGCAATTTATTTTGGCAGTGGCACGATCCATCCGCTCATCCCGAACATGGCGTTCGTCGGGTTCGTGGAGAGCGTGTCCAACCTGCACACGTCAGAGCTGCGGTGCCGGTGGCTGTCGGGGCTGCTGGAGGGGCGGTTCGAGCTACCGTCCGTGAAGGCCATGATGGGGCACGTCGCCGGCGAGGCCGACGCCATGCGCCGCACCACGCGGTTCTACCGCCGCCACTGCATCTCCACCTACAGCATCCACGACAGCGACGGCATGTGCGCCGACCTCGGCTCCGCCACGCTCCGCAAGGGCAACTGGATCGCCGAGCTCTTCGCCCCATACAACAACAAGGACTACAAGGAGCAGTAACTCATACTGCAGTGTACTCGTATAATTCATCCTCTACGTCCCTGTAGCTTTTTTGTCGATGTAACAATCGGATCTATATTCTGCATGCAATAAAATAAATCAGTTTTTCTGGGATGCGGCTAATTCTCAGTCGATTAGGACTTAACCAAGTCTCGGTCAAATGACAGAAAAATAAAAGAAAAAAACTGAAAAGAGAAATTAGCAAGACTGTCTTTTAATAATAATCAGGGGCCCTCCCCGGCTCCAATCAATTAAGAAATAAATCACCAAGGTTACAACATCATCCAGACCAAAGAAAACAATGAGTGTCTACTAGCTAGTCAGAAGTTAGAGCACATTTTAATGCAAATTACCAACACAGCAAAGTTCAGACAACGCCCAACAGCAGGCCAGGGGGGCCATCCCGAGTAACTAGAGAACACAACATGGATGGAGTCGTCTTCTTGAGGGTTTTGCTTCTGATATTCCAGTGTACTTCTCCCACCACGCGCAACATTTTCAACTGTCTCTTTCCAGAATACAGAGTCAAACCACATCTTACATTATACCAATCTGGAACGAGAGCAAAAGGCGCCTTCAGACGCATCCACAACACTGTCTCTTTGCAGGATACAGATTCAAACCACATCTTGCATTATATCAGTCTGGCTCGAGAGCAAAAGGCGCCTTCAGACGCATCCACAACAGGGTCTGAGATTCCATCAGAAGCCCTCGTAAATCCTTGTACTGCTTTGTCCAACTTCTCAAATACCGATAAACCAGCCCTAGAACATGTTTCATAGAGATCCAGCAGCACCTATTAAAAGCAATGGAGTTCCTAAAATTCAATTTCCCCCACATGACAACATAAGAAACTACATTAAGATGTAAGTATCTTCTTCCACAAAACCAGTGTTTTGCAACTGATTTAAAGTTATCAACAGAAACTTGAAACAGACTTTCAACCTCAAACCAGCCTAGATACAATGCACTAAAAAAAAAGACGATAGACTGATTCAATTTCTTTACGGTGCACACACTCTAAAGGCTTAGCAAACCCTCTTTTCCTGAGGTTATCACAGTACATGATTTTATTTTGTGAAAACAACCACAAAAAACCCAGAACCTTGGGGGGAACTCTGGTACTCCACACTGCCGGAAAGTACAAAGGTTGGACCTCCCAAAAGTTAACAACAACATATAGATAATTAGAAGTATAAATCCCCTTGGACTCATACTACCAAATAAAAGAATCCTCATCTTGATTAATGGATGTGAGCCTAAAGATATTAACAAAATCCAGCCATCGGACCATTAGTTCATCTGAAAATTCCTCCTAAAGGTACATTTAAGCTCATTAGCATCCCAAAGTTCAGCAATAGTCTTATTTTTTCATTGGCCAAATAATACAGGTCCCAAAAAATGAGTAGCTAGGGGGGCATTACCATGCCAGGTATATATATTCTAAAAATCTAATCAAATTACCATTAACAACACACCATTTATACCCTACTCTGACAGCTTGTAAGGCCCACTGAAAGCTTTTCCAAAACTAAGACGGGTGATTATCATGGTAGCACCTTATATAAGGATTTCTCATATTATACTTGCTGTCTAGTACTACTTTCCTCCACAATGATCCTTCCCCTGCAAAATACCTCTTGACCCAAGCCCTTATCAGGCAAATGTTCATGTCTTGTAAGTTAAGCACACCCATACCACCAAATTCCTTCCTCATATAGATGGAAGGTCAGTTGGCCAAATGCATCTTATGGGCTTCTTCACTATCACTCCACACGGAATTGGCCATGTGAGAGTTAATAAAATTGATAGACCATTTAGGGAACCTAATAGATATAAAGGAATGCTAGCTAAACATGATCTAACTAAAGTAATTTCCCCCAAATGAGAGAGAATCACTAGTAGAAAACAGGGCACCAGTCCCGGTTCCAGAGGGCTTTTAGTCCCGGTTCTGCAACCGACACAAAATGATCGGGACTAATGCCCATTACTTTTAGTCCCGGTTGGCTTATGAACCGGGACTGAAGGAGCTCCACGTGGCCGCTGTGAGGCGCCCAGGCAGGAGGACCTTTAGTCCCGGTTGGTAACACCGACCAGAACTAAAAGGCAACCACGCGTTAGCAGTTCCCAGGCGCTGGGTTTTTTGTTTTTTTAAGGGGGGGGGGGGAGAGGAGAGTTTAGGGGTTTCATATTGTGTTAGCTAGCTACTACATATAGAGAGAAGTGACCTCTCTTTCTCCATGCTTGGTCGACGGTAGCTACTACATATAGAGAGAACTCGACGCTAGCTAGTAAGCAAATAAATGAACCATTAATTACACAACATCGTCATGAACATATATAGAGAGAAGTGACCTCTCTTTCTCCGTGCTTGGTCGAACAACAAGTTTTCATATATCTATCCGACGCTACTACATATATACTGTATACCATCTCTTACAATCCCTAACATCATCTACCTAAGATCCATTTGCAATTCCATATGGTATTCTCCGTGTTCAGGTATGACGTGGTTGGTACGTCCATTTTGCATCATGCTTTTATATCAATATTTATTGCATTATGGGCTCTTATTACACGTTATGTCACAATACTTATGCCTATTCTCTCTTATTTTACAAGGTTTACATGAAGAGAGAGAATGCCGACAGCTGGAATTCTGGGCTGGAAAAGGAGCAAATACTAGAGACCTATTCGGCACAGCTCCCAAAGTCCTGAAACTTCACGGAGGCAGTTTTTGGAATTAATAAAAAATATTGGCAAAAGAATCAACCAGAGTGGGGCCACCCACCATCCACGAGAGTGGGGGGCGCGCCCCCTGCCTCGTGGGCCCCCTGGCAGGCCTCCGGTGGCCATCTTCTGCTATATGAAGTCTTTCGTCTGAAGAAAAATAAGGGGCAAGCTTTCGGGACGAGGCACCGCCGCCACGAGGCGGAACCTGGTGAAACCAATCTAGGGCTCCGGCGGAGCTGTTCTGCGGGGGAAACATCCCTCCGGGAGGGGGAAATCATCACCATCGTGATCACCATCGGTCCTCTCATCGGGAGGGGGTCAATCTCCATCAACATCTTCACCAGCACCATCTCCTCTCAAACCCTAGTTCATCTCTTGTATCCAATCTTTGTTCCAAAACCTCAAATTGGTACATGTGGGTTGCTAGTAGTGTTGATTACTCCTTGTAGTTGATGCTAGTTGGTTTATTTGGTGGAAGATCATATGTTCAGATCCTTTATGCATATTAATACCCCTATGATTATGAACATGAATATGATTTGTGAGTAGTTACGTTTGTTCCTGAGGACATGGGAAAAGTCTTGCTATGAGTAGTCATGTGAATTTGGTATTCGTTTGATATTTTGATGAGATGTATGTTGTCTTTCCACTAGTGGTGTTATGTGAACATCGACTACATGACACTTCACCATTGTTTGGGCCTAGAGGAAGGCATTGGGAAGTAATAAGTAGATGATGGGTTGCTAGAGTGATAGAAGCTTAAACCCTAGTTTATGCGTTGCTTCGTAAGGGGCTGATTTGGATCCATATGTTTCATGCTATGGTTAGGTTTACCTTAATACTTTTTTTGTAGTTGCGGATGCTTGCAATAGGGGTTAATCATAAGTGGGATGCTTTTCCAAGGAAGGGCAGCACCCAAGCACCGGTCCACCCACATACCAAATTATCAAAGTAACGAACGTGAATCATATGAGCGTGATGAAAACTAGCTTGACGATAATTCCCATGTGTCCTCGGGAGCGTGTTCCTTCATATAAGAGTTGTCCAGGCTTGTCCTTTGCTACAAAAAGGATTGGGCCACCTTGCTGCACCTTGTTTACTTTTGTTACTCGTTACCCGTTACAAATTACCTTATCACAAAACTATCTGTTACCGATAATTTCAGTGCTTGCAGAGAATACCTTACTGAAAACCGCTTGTCATTTCCTTCTGCTCCTCGTTGGGTTCGACACTCTTACTTATCGAAAGGACTACGATAGATCCCCTATACTTGTGGGTCATCAAGACTCTTTTCTGGCGCCATTGCCGGGGAGTGAAGCGCCTTTGGTAGGTGGAATTTGGTAAGGAAAATTTTATATAGTGTGCTGAAATTTACTGTCACTTGTTACTATGGAACATAATCCTTTGATGGTCTTGTTCGGGGTATCTTCACCCCGACCAGTAGATCAAAGAGTTGCTCCTCAACCTACTGAACCTACTGAAAATGTTTACTTTGAAATTCCTTCGGGTATGATAGAGAAACTGCCAGCTAATCCTTTTATCGGAGATGGAACATTGCATCCCGATTTGCACCTAATCTATGTGGATGAAGTTTGTGGATTATTTAAGCTTGCAGGTATGCCCGAGGATGTTATCAAGAAGAAGGTATTCCCTTTATTTTTGAAGGGAAAGGCATTGACATGGTTTAGGCTATGTGATGATATGGGATCATGGAACTACAACCGATTGAAATTGGAATTTCATCAGAAGTTTTATCCTATGCATCTTGTTCATCGTGATCGTAATTATATATATAATTTTTGGCCTCGCGAAGGAGAAAGCATTGCTCAAGCTTGGGGGAGGCTTAAGTCAATGTTATATTCATGCCCCAATCATGAGCTCTCAAGAGAAATTAATATTCAAAATTTTTATGCTCGGCTTTCTCTCAATAATCGCTCCATGCTCGATACTTCTTGTACTGATTCTTTTATGATGAAGACTATTGAATTCAAATGGGATTTACTGGAAAGAATTAAACGCAACTCTGAAGATTGGGATCTCGACGAAGGTAAGGAGTCAGGTATAACACCCAAGTTTGATTGTGTTAAATCTTTTATGGATACCGATGTTTTCCGTGAATTTAGTACTAAATATGGACTTGACTCTGAGATAGTAGCTTCTTTCTGTGAATCCTTTGCTACTCATGTTGATCTCCCTAAGGAGAAGTGGTTTAAATATCATCCTCCCATTGAAGTAAAAGTAGTTGAACCTATTAAAGTTGAAGAAAAGACTATCACTTATAATGTTGATCCTATTGTTCCTACCGCTTATATTGAGAAACCACCCTTTCTTGTTAGAATAAAGGATCATGCTAAAGCTTCAACTGTGGTTCGTAAGAGTAATACTAGAACACCTACACCCCCTGAGCAAATTAAAGTTGAACCTAGTATTGCTATGGTTAAAGATCTCTTAGCCGATAATATTGATGGGCATGTTATTTATTTCTGTAATGAAGCTGCTAGAATTACTAGACCCAATACTAAGGGTAAAAATAGACCTGTTGTTGGCATGCCTGTTATTTCTGTTAAAATAGGAGATCATTGTTATCATGGCTTATGTGATATGGGTGATAGTGCAAGTGCAATACCTCATTCCTTATAAAAAGAAATTATGCATGATATTGCACCTGTTGAGGTAGAATAAATTGATGTTACAATTAAGCTTGCCAATAGAGATACTATTTCACCAGTTGGGATTGTTAGAGATGTTGAAGTCTTGTGTGGGAAGGTTAAATATCCTACTGATTTTCTTGTTCTTGGTTCCCCACAAGATGACTTTTGTCCCATTATATTTGGTAGACCCTTCTTGAATACTGTTAATTCTAAGATAGACTACGAAAAGGATATTGTTACTGTTGGTTTAGGGGATATGTCTCATGATTTTAATTTTGCTAAATTTCGTAGACAACCCCATGATAAAGAATTGCCCAGTAAAGATGAAATTATTGGTCTTGCTTCTATTGCCGTGCCTCCTAATGATCCTTTAGAGCAATATTTGCTAGACCATGAAAATGATATGTTTATGAATGAAAGAAGGGAAATAGATGAAGTATTCTTTAAACAAGGACCTATCTTGAAACACAACTTGCCTGTTGAAATTCTACGGGATCCTCCTCCACCCAAGGGTGATCCCGTGTTTGAGCTTAAACCATTACCTGATACTCTTAAATATGCTTATCTTGATGAAAAGAAGATATATCCTGTTATTATTAGTGCTAACCTTTCAGAGCAGGAAGAAGAAAAATTATTGAAAACTCTGAAGAAGCACCGTGCTGCTATTGGATATACTCTTGATGATCTTAAGGGCATTAGTCCCACTCTATGCCAACACAAAATAAAATTGGAGAAAGACGCTAAACCGGTTGTTGATCACCAACGACGGTTAAATCCTAAGATGAAAGAAGTGGTAAGAAAAGAAATACTAAAGCTTCTGGAGGCAGGTATAATTTATCCCGTTGCTGATAGTCAGTGGGCAAGTCCTGTCCATTGTGTCCCTAAGAAGGGAGGTATTACTGTTGTTCCTAATGATAAAGATGAATTGATCCCACAGAGAATTATTACAGGTTGTAGAATGGTAATTGATTTCCGCAAATTAAATAAAGCTACTAAAAAGGATCATTACCCCTTACCTTTTATTGATCAAATGCTAGAAAGATTATCCAAACATACACATTTTTGCTTTCTAGATGGTTATTCTGGTTTCTCTCAAATACCTGTGTCAAAAGAGGATAAAGAAAAGACCACTTTTACTTGCCCTTTCGGTACCTTTGCTTATAGATGTATGCCTTTTGGCTTATGCAATGCACCTGCTACCTTTCAAAGATGTATGACTGCTATATTCTCTGACTTTTGTGAAAAGATTGTTGAGGTTTTCATGGATGATTTCTCCGTGTATGGAACTTCTTTTGATGATTGCCTAAGCAGCAGACTAAGGCATAGCCTAGTGGTGGGAAGGGGCTGATGCCTTCCCACCCACCCAGGTTCAAGGCATGGTACTTGCAATTTGGGGTTGTTGCACCAATTATACTGTAGGGGGTTCCCTTACAGTCTTTCTGTCAAAAAAAAATGATTGCCTAAGCAACCTTGATCGAATTTTGCAGAGATGTGAAGAAACTAATCTTGTCTTGAATTGGGAAAAGTGCCACTTTATGGTTAATGAAGGTATTGTCTTGGGGCATAAAATTTCTGGAAGAGGTATTGAAGTTGATAAAGCTAAAGTTGATGCTATTGAAAAGATGTCGTGTCCTAAGGACATAAAAGGTATAAGAAGTTTCCTTGGTCATGCCGGTTTTTATAGGAGGTTCATTAAGGACTTCTCTAAAATTTTCAGGCCTCTGACTAATCTCTTACAAAAAGATGTTCCTTTTGTCTTTGATGAAGATTGTGTAGAAGCATTTGAAATACTTAAGAAAGCTTTGATTTCTGCACCCATTGTTCAGCCACCTGATTGGAATTTACCCTTTGAAATTATGTGTGATGCTAGTGATTATGCTGTAGGTGCTATTGTAGGACAAATAGTTGATAAGAAGTTAAATGTTATCCAATATGCTAGTAAAACTCTAGACAGTGCCCAGAGAAATTATGCTACCACTGAAAAATAATTTTTAGCAGTTGTATTTGCCTGTGATAAGTTCAAACCTTATATTGTTGATTCTAAAGTGACTGTTCACACTGATCATGCTGCTATTAAATATCTTATGGAAAAGATAGATGCTAAACCTAGACTTATTAGATGGGTTCTCTTGCTACAAGAATTTGATTTGCATATTATTGATAGAAAGGGAGCCGAGAACCCCGTTGCAGACAACTTGTCTAGGTTAGAAAATGTTCTTGATGACCCACTACCTATTGATGATAGCTTTCCTGATGAACAATTAGCTGTTATAAATGCTTCTCGTACTGCTCCATGGTATGCTGATTATGCTAATTACATTGTTGCTAAATTTATACCACCTAGTTTCACATACCAACAAAAGAAAAAGTTTTTCTATGATTTAAGACATTACTTCTGGGATGACCCACACCTTTATAAAGAAGGAGTATATGGTGTTATTATACGTTGTGTACCTGAGCATGAACAGGAACAGATCCTACGCAAGTGTCACTCTGAAGCTTATGGAGGACACCACGCTGGAGATAGAACTGCGCATAAGGTATTGCAATCCGGTTTTTATTGGCCTACTCTTTGCAAAGATGCCCGTAAGTTTGTCTTGTCTTGTGATGAATGTCAAAGAATTGGTAATATTAGCAGACCTCAAGAAATGCCTATGAACTATTCACTCGTTATTTAACCATTTGATGTTTGGGGCTTTGATTATATGGGACCGTTTCCTTCCTCTAATGGGTATACACATATTTTAGTGGTTGTTGATTACGTTACTAAGTGGGTAGAAGCTATTCCAACTAGTAGTGCTGATCATAACACCTCTATTAAGATGCTTAAAGAAGTTATTTTTCCAAGGTTTGGAGTCCCTAGATACTTAATGACTGATGGTGGTTCACATTTTATTCATGGTGCATTTGGTAAAATGCTTGCTAAGTATGATGTGAATCATAGAATTGCATCTCCATATCACCCACAGTATAGTGGTCAAGTAGAATTGAGTAATAGAGAGATCAAATTAATTTTGCAAAAGACTGTTAATAGATCTAGAAAGAATTGGTCTAAGAAACTTGAGGATGCATTATGGGCCTATAGAACTGCATATAAAAATCCTATGGGTATGTCTCCGTATAAAATGGTTTATGGAAAATCATGTCATTTACCTCTCGAACTAGAACATAAAGCATATTGGGCCATTAAAGAGCTCAATTATGATTCAAACTTGCCGGTGAGAAGAGACTATTTGACATTAGCTCGCTTGATGAATGGAGAACCCAAGCCTATGAGAATTCCAAACTGTTTAAAGAAAAAGTTAAAAGATGGCATGACAAAAGGATACAAAAGCGTGAGTTTAATGTAGGTGACTATGTTTTGATATGCAACTCTCGTTTAAGATTTTTTTGCAGGAAAGCTTCTCTCTAAATGGGAAGGTCCTTACGTTATCGAGGAGGTCTATCATTCCGGTGCCATAAAAATCAACAACTTCGAAGGCACAAATCCGAAGGTGGTGAATGGTTAAAGAATCAAACATTATATCTCAGGTAATCCCATAAATGTTGAAACTAATGTTATTGAAACCGTAACCCCTGAGGAATACATAAGGGACACTTTCCAGAACATTTCAGACTCCGAAAAGGAATAGGTATGTGGGACGGTAAGTAAACCGACTCCAAAACAGTTCTAATGGCAATTTTCTCTGTTTTGGAATATTTAAGAAAATAGGAAAATAAGAAGTAGTCCGAAGGAGACACGAGGCATCCACGAGGGTGAAGGGTGCGCCCTACCCCCTGGGCGCGCCCCCTGCCTCGTGGGCATCTCGTGTGCCCTCCGGACTATGTTTTCTTGCAGGATACTTCTTTTGGTCGGTAAAAATTCATTATATAATCTCCCGAAGGTTTTTACCTCCGTATCACGCAAATATCCTTTGTTTTTGTTTCGAGCTATTTTTCCGACAGATCTAGATCACCATGACGTCTCCAAGTGCCCCCAAGGACAAGTTCTTCGAGAAGGTCATCAACCCCTACCTCGCGGAAGTGCTGCAACATCCTCAAACCATTGAGATGCGTGAGGGGTTGTTTCACATCCGCGATGTTGAGGGACCAAGGAGGACCGGAAGCGCGGAGACAAGGCTCGAAGCAATGGAGCAACAAGTTTTCAAGTGCCAGGAGATGGTGGAACGTGGACTTGACGCCAATCACATAATGATCATGGAGTTCACCAACAACCACAAGCTGGATGCCAAGAACATTGGGGAGGCCATCTTCAAGCTTCACGAGAAAATTGAGTGCCTCCAAGCCCAGATCTATGACCTGCAAAACCAAAACTGTGAGTATGAATATAGATTCAAGAGGATGAGTTTGGCTGCAGATTTGAGGATCCCGGAGACTCGATCATCATTTTTCGATGGTGAGCTTATGCCCTGGAAGATGGACGACAAGCCTACATCATCAACAACTCCATCACCACCCCAAAGGAGAACTGAGTATCTGGTATGGGCACTCCCCTTGGCAACTGCCAAGCTTGGGGAGGTGCCCCGGTATCGTATCACATCACACTCCTATCTTTACCATTTTTGTTAGTTCGATCCTTTTGGTAATATCTTGATCTAGTAGAATAAAGTTTTAGTATGATCTAGTTTTGAGTTTTGCTTTATGATCCCTCTTTGTAATCGAGTCCGTGAGCTATATAATATAAAGATTAGTTTTGAGTCAAGGGATTGATTATCTTACTATGATCTTGAGGGAATAAAAGAAAGAATAAAAAGAAATAAAAGAGATCATATTGATATTATGGAGAGTAATGACTTCACATATAAAAGAGTATGATGAATAAAAGTTGTTGAGAGTTGACAAACGTAGTTTTGGTCATCGTTGCAATTAATAGGAAGTAATAAAGAAAGAGAGGTTTTCACATATAAATATACTATCTTGGACATCTTTTATGATTGTGAGCACTCATTAAAATATGACATGCTAAAAAGTTGATGTTGGACAAGGAAGACAACGTAATGGGTTATGTTTTCTTATATCCGAAATAAAATATATTGTCATGGATCATCCAACATGTTGAGCTTGCCTTTCCCTCTCATGCTAGCCAAATTCTTTGCACCAAGTAGAGATACTACTTGTGCTTCCAATATCCTTAAACCCAGTTTTGCCATGAGTGTCCACCATACCTACCTATGGATTCAGTAAGATCCTTCAAGTAAGTTGTCATTGTTGCATGCAATAAAAGTTGCTCTTTAAATATGTATGATTTATTAGTGTGGAGAAAATAAGCTTTATACGATCTTGTGATATGGAAGCAATAAAAGCGACGGACTACATAATAAAGGTCCATATCACAAGTGGCAATATAAAGTGACGTTCTTTCGCATTCCGATTTTGTGCATCCAACCATAAAGGCACATGACAACCTCTGCTTCCCTCTGCGAAGGGCCTATCTTTTATTCTTGTCTTATACCTTATGCAAGGGTCATGGTGATCTTCACCTTTCCTTTTTACATTTTATCCTTTAGCAAGCACATTGTGTTGGAAAGATCCTGATATATATATATCCAATTGGATGTAAGTTATCATAAACTATTATTGTTGACATTACCCTTGAGGTAAAATGTAACAGCCCCAAAATTGGGTTATCAATTTTTGTGCTGTTATTCCTTCCTGGCACTCACTTTCAAAATCTTTCTCCTGAGTTTGCTGGATGACTCTGAGAAATTTTGTCATTTCCAACCTGTCAAAACCTTGCTCATGTCTTTTTCAGTGGGCAAGACCTCATTTGCATCAGCTCAAATCCTCTCAAACCCTCTTAAACCCTAATTCCAAATTTTTGGAATTTGGATATGCCCTTGTGATTACAAAAGAGCCACCATTTTCCTTGTTTTGTTGATCCTCCCAATTGATCCCAGAGATCATCCTATCTTTCTTAACCTTGGATATGCAAAAATATTGCTAAGTCCAATGCAATATTTTTGAATTATGATTTATTCCTTTTCTTGCCTTTCTAAGGAATAAAATCCAAAGGCATATCTAGCCATCTCCTAAATTCATGAGAATTGGTGGAGTTGATGCTTATGCCTAATCCAAGCTCTGGCAAGTATATTGGCCATAATTAAATAAGGAAAATTGCCTTTTCCTATTTAATGCCAATATTGCATTTCTGCCAATTTCCAAAGGAACTACTATTTTTATAGAAGATAAAATTCCCACATAAATTGTGGAGCTTGTCCTTGCTATATAATCACTAGTTCCATCCTAATATCATGATTCCACAGTTCAAAATTTGGCACATGATCCAATGCAAGTTTCTGCCTTCTCTGAAATTTTGCAAAGGAAGTGCTTTATTGCTAAGTCCAATTGAGCTGCAATTTGGCAGGGTGTTTAAAATTGTTAAATAACCCATGGATACCAAAGATGAGCTCAATCCATTCACCCTAGCTCCCTGTGCAATTTTTCAAAGTTTCTGACCAGAACACAAGTTTGTGAAGGAAGTACCTTCATAGTGTTTCCAAATGGGATGAAACTTTTCCATCCTCTCAAGTATCTCAAATAATTATCCTCCACCCAAATTCAGTTCATTTAATTGAACTATGTGAGCACAGGAGCAACTCTTGTTTTCTGTCCAAATTTTCAGTTTGTGAAGCAAGTGTATTTTATCTTGCTCCATTATGGATGATAATTTTTCCGGGCCTTCTCCTACTCATATAACCTATCTCCACAAGATTGTCGCTCATTTCACTTGACCAATTGCCCTGAGGATTTTTCTGAAGTTTTTGGACAGAAATGATAGCTGTGAAGGAAGTACCATTTTGGTGAGTCCATTTGGTATGAACTTTTTACGGCATCATGTTATGTTCAAATCATCAGGCTTTGCCCAGTTATAGCCCAATCCATCACTCCTAGTGAGTGTTTCATCATGATTAAGTTTCTGGGTCAGTTTTGGTGGTTGTACAGCAACTATGGTAAATAGTTGTCCATTTTACCTCAAAACTCCCAGGGCCGTAGTCCTTTCTACCCTAAGCCTCCCAGACAACCATTTTACCTTTTACCCTCTCTGGTTTAATCTCTAGGATGTTGCCAAGTTTGCAACAGCAAACTTGTGGAGCTTGTTTCACTCATCTCCATTTGTCTCTGCCCGATCTTTGACCATGGTAATACTCCACTCTGGAAGGACTTCGCGGTAGACATGAACTTACATCAGTAAAAACCCCAGAGCGCGCCATGCCAGTGGTGACTACGTGGCCAGCCAGCCAAAACGGTGGTCTAGCCACTGTTCGCGTCGGCATCGCTGCTCCGACCGGCTCTGGCCTCGCCATTAATGCCCAGCAGTTCCCCCTCGACGTCCTCTTCCCTCTGGACCTCTGGCCCCCTTCGTTTTCTTCTCCGGCGAGCCGTGCCAACGCTCGAACAGTGCGTGCCCGTGAGCTTGTCCTCTTCCTCGCCGGTGTCCGCTTCCTCCTCTTGTCCTCGAGCCTTGCTCGTCTCCGTGAGCCTCCGCTGCTCGTCTTGATCCTCCCCGCCGCCTTCCCGCCGCTTCCCGTGGGCCTTGGCCGCGCCTGCCGACACTGCGCCGTCACCGACGCGCGGACACGTCGCCCGCCGCGTGCCACCTCCTCCTCTCCTTGCCCCGGCTATAAATAGCCAGCCTGAGCCTTCTCCGAGCAAGCCAACCCTTTCCCCCTCCCTCCAAAGCACTCCAGAACCGGAGCCCGACCGAATCCCTCGCCGGAGTGCTCGGATTTCCGGCGAGCCTGCCACTCTGCTCCGCCGCCCTATACCACCCCCGAGCTTCCCCGAGCCCCGTTCGCATCATGGATGGATGCGCCACATCCCTGCGACCCTCCCTAGTCCGCCGCCCCTCCATTCCCCTCATCGGAGCCCCGTGTCCACCGGAGGCCGAAGCCCCTCTCCGCCGCGGGCCGGGTGGCTCCCTCCCCTGTGCTCGTCGCCAGCAACGGAGACTACCCCGGGGTGCGCCTCCTCCCCCTGAACCCGTGGGTAGGTCGCCCGTCGCCTGCCGTGGCCGGAGTCGCCGGCGATCCTCGTCGGGGCGATCTCCTCCCTCGGCCTCGCTCGCTCCCGAGCAGGAGGTAGAAGACGCCAGGGCCAGGCGGGCCCTTTCCCGCGCGGCCTCACCTGTCGGCGACCGAATGGCCGGGCCGAGTGCCACGTCAGATAATTGGCGGCGCCCCCGCCGCGACGCCGCTTTCCCCGCGCGAAAGCGCATTTCTGGAAAGTGCGCTTTCAATCTCAGAAAGCGCATTTTTCCTCTCCTTCGGCCGGGAATACGTTTCCCTCTCTGGAAAATGTATTTTCAGAAAAGACACGTTCTGTTTAAACTACCAGGGACCTGTTTGTAGAAGTATTTTTACAGACTAGTCCCTGAGCTTTAAACGTCCGTATCTTTTTACCCGTAGCTCCGAATCAGGTGATTCCAAAGCCCACGTCTTTGTTTCGTCGAGCCTGTTCCGTTGATATCATTTTCATAATATTTTCACCCAGTGAAAATGACCATTTTGCCCTTGCCCGTAAACAGCCCCCTCCGAGAGAGAACTGTTTCCGGCAAATCTTTTTGCGATCGTTTCACACTTCTTCCCGGAGTATTTGTCGACCCCCAGGCAAGCCAACCTCTTATCATGAGCCCTGAACTTGCATGTTGACTTTGCTTGCACCTTGTGTGTGTGTAGTTGCAGTTTTATATCGTTTTCATCGGCAGTTATTTCTTTATGCCTATCTTGCATGCTTGTGTTTCATGATACCTTTGCCATGTTAATTAGAATGTTATTATTAATAATGCCATGCCACTACTCTACTTTATTTGCATGTCATCGTTATAAACTGTTATGAGGATTGTAATGCACCGTTGATATACTATTGTCGTGTCCTTTATGTTATAGTTGTGCACTTGAGGAGTTCAATATTTTGTTCGTGCATTTGTATGCGACATGTTGCACTCATGTTAAATATGTTCATGATGATGGAGAAGGAAATAAAATGACTTAATAATAACAAACCTCCTCTGTCATCGATGGGATCGAGTCATAGTGCCGCCAAACCGAACTTTTTTAGTGCAGCCACATTTGCCTTTTTGGGAAGGCCTTAATGCGATCTATTGTCGTGCCTCTCGTCGGTGCCTCCAACTAGGGAAGGTTATGGGCGTGCTTACCCTGATCAGGTAAGCAGACATAACCTTGTGTGCTCGTTTTTGAGATTTTTGGTACCAGTCCCCGAGTGGGAGTTGACCACGACGGTGGTCGGGGTGTCTTTGGTAGACACGGGGCCACCCAGGACCAGCCCGTTGGGGATTGGGTCGGAGTGGCCGGGAGAGCGTCATGGCAGTAGGTTGGTTTCGTCGGAATGCCGTTGGTCCACCCGAATGGGATGACGAGGCCATGGGTTCCGTGGTGTCGGTACAGTGTGCTACCTCTGCAGAGTGTATATAAAGTCTATCGATAGCAACACAGTTCGTAGTAGATCCCACTATCAGGTCTTGGTCGAAATGGAGGGCAAACCGAAATAATTAAGTTGGTAAATAAATATGTGATAACAAGAATATGGTAACTTGAACTATGAGATAGTCGTGAGGAGTCACGACGATATTTTGATGATGAGATAAGTGGTTGTGATCGCCGTAAGGATCACGAGTTGTTCTTGAGAAAGACCACTTTGGTGGTGTGTTTGTGATCCAGAGATGATCACAGTTGATAAGAGAGTCCGAGGGACTCGGTGCACAAGTTTGGTTGCATTGCATGAGTAATATATCATTATTTGCATTTAAAGAACCATGATAGAACAGAAGATGGTTGCATATAGTTAACCTGTTATGTCTGCATCGGATATGATCAGTAGCTTATTTTCAGCATAGTTTCATGATGCCATGCCATGCTTTGATTTATATGTTAAATTATGCCATGATTGAGATGATATGCTATGTTTTGCCATTGCCATGTTATAATCATGTTTTGATATGCCATGTCATTGCCATGTTAGTAGATGCTATGATTTTGTTCATGCTTAGTTGATTTTTATCGTGCCATGTTTAGTAATTGATATGAGATAGGCTGTTGCATGCGCTCGGTTCTCGCTTTGTCTTTAGCTTGTTTGGATACTATGTATTTGGTTGTCTTGCAAGTACATTCAATGTACTGACCTGGCGTGTCATGCCAGTTTTGTAGGTCGTACCCGTATTGCTCGCTTGATCCGTCGTGCTAGGCCGTAATCTTGCCAGTCCTGTGAGTTGTGGAGCCCAGCCAGAGTTGTTATGCTGCCAAACCAAGACTTCCGCCGCCTTTTTAATAGACTTCCGCTGCCATTCAAATAGTCGTAGGGCTATGCCAGATGGTTGTATTCATCAAGGATGTAATCTCATATACATGTATTTGATGAATATTATTGTACCTGGAATGCTGTATTATGGACCTGTCGTGCGTCAGGTGTTATACTGGGCTGACGTGCGAAGGCCCCTGCTCCATGCGGATCGGGGTGCCACATAAAAGGTTGGGAGGCAACACTATAAGCCCCTATCTTTCTCTGTGTCTGACTAAAACTCCATACCCATAAGTATTGCGTGAGTGTTAGCAATTGTGAAAGACTAAATGATAGTTGAGTATGTGAACTTGCTGAAAAGCTCTTATATTGACTCTTTCCTATGTTATGAAAAATTGCAATTGCCTCAATGACCGAGATCATAGTTTGTTAGTTTTCAATGAAGTTTCTGATTCATACTTTACATTGTGAATAGATTGTTACTTTAGCATAAGAAATCATATGACAATATATATATGTGTTGCTGATATAAGAATGATCATGATGCCCTCATGTCCGTATTTTATTTTATCGACACCTCTATCTCTAAACATGTGGACACATTTTTCGTTATCGGCTTCCACTCGAGGACAAACGAGGTCTAAGCTTGGGGGAGTTGATACGTCCATTTTGCATCATGCTTTTATATCAATATTTATTGCATTATGGGCTGTTATTACATGTTATGTCACAATACTTATGCCTATTCTCTCTTATTTTACAAGGTTTACATGAAGAGGGAGAATGCCGGCAGCTGGAATTCTGGGTTGGAAAAGGAGCAAATATTAGAGACCTATTCTGCATAGCTCCAAAAGTCCTGAAACTTCACGGAGGTAGTTTTTGGAATTAATAAAAAATACTGGCAAAAGAATCAACCAGAGGGGGGCCACCCACCATCCACGACGGTGGGGGGCGTGCCCTACCCCCTGGGCGTGCCCCCTGCCTCGTGGGCCCCTGGCAGGCCTCCGGTGGCCATCTTCTGCTATATGAAGTCTTCCGTCCGAAGAAAAATAAGGGGCAAGCTTTCGGGACGAGGCACCGCCGCCACGAGGCGGAACCTGGCGAAACCAATCTAGGGCTCCGGCGGAGCTGTTTTGCCGGGGAAACATCCCTCCGGGAGGGGGAAATCATCACCATCGTGATCACCATCGATCCTCTCATCGGGAGGGGTCAATCTCCATCAACATCTTCACTAGCACCATCTCCTCTCAAACCCTAGTTCATCTCTTGTATCCAATCTTTGTCCCAAAACCTCAGATTGGTACCTGTGGGTTGCTAGTAGTGTTGATTACTCCTTGTAGTTGATGCTAGTTGGTTTATTTGGTGGAAGATCATATGTTCAGATCCTTTATGCATATTAATACCCCTATGATTATGAACATGAATATGATTTGTGAGTACTTACGTTTGTTCCTGAGGACATGGGAAAAGTCTTGCTATAAGTAGTCATGTGAATTTGGTATTCGTTCGATATTTTGATGAGATGTATGTTGTCTTTCCTCTAGTGGTGTTATGTGAACGTCGACTACATGACACTTCACCATTGTTTGGGCCTAGAGGAAGGCATTGGGAAGTAATAAGTAGATGATGGGTTGCTAGAGTGACAGAAGCTTAAACCCTAGTTTATGCGTTGCTTCGTAAGGGGCTGATTTGGATCCATATGTTTCATGCTATGGTTAGGTTTACCTTAATACTTCTTTTGTAGTTGTGGATGCTTGCAATAGGGGTTAATCATAAGTGGGATGCTTGTCCAAGGGAGGGCAGCACCCAAGCACCGGTCCACCCACATACCAAATTATCAAAGTAACGAACGCGAATCATATGAGCGTGATGAAAACTAGCTTGACGATAATTCCCATGTGTCCTCGGGAGCGTTTTCCTTCATATAAGAGTTGTCCAGGCTTGTCCTTTGCTACAAAAAGGATTGGGCCACCTTGCTGCACCTTTTTAACTTTTGTTACTCGTTACCCGTTACAAATTACCTTATCACAAAACTATCTTTTATCGATTCAGTGCTTGCAGACAATACCTTACTGAAAACCGCTTGTCATTTCCTTCTGCTCCCCGTTGGGTTCGACACTCTTACTTATCGAAAGGAC
Organism: Triticum aestivum; assembly: GCF_018294505.1. Taxonomy (NCBI): domain Eukaryota; kingdom Viridiplantae; phylum Streptophyta; class Magnoliopsida; order Poales; family Poaceae; genus Triticum; species Triticum aestivum. Next base: position 466,875,951 of record NC_057805.1, on the reverse strand, counting down.
TACGATAGATCCCCTATACTCGTGGGTCATCAGTGGTCAACAAAGAATCCCGTCAATTCCTCCTGAATTGCTTGTACGCAATCATGTGGTAGGTGTTCATTCCGCATCTGCCAGATCTAATTTAAAGAAGGGGGTCAATACATATATATGAATGAAACTCAACACAATTGATGGTAATAAAAAAGAATTGTGAATATTGCTTACGTACTTCAAATTGTTTTGAAGTTATTCCCCGCTCAAGGGTCGAGTTGCGAATGAACTCGCAAACGTAGTATCCACATAAATTATTCCTGGGTGCCTGCCACAAGCACTTTACGAGAATAGAGTTCAATGAAACTGATAATCAAGCATGATAATGGTATTGAAGAAACTAGAATCAATGAGAGATGCATGGAACTAGCTAGTACTACTTACTTTGGGGTGTGTAAATCGTAGCTCCTTCTTCAGACCCGAGACCATTCCGATGAACTTTTTCCAAACCCTGCCCGGCAAAGAAAATGATTACTTGATATCAGGAAATGAACGAAAGTTACCGATATGGTGCGATAATGATTGAACTTACCTCTGGAGCATTTCACTCATGTCCTCCCACTCCTTTTGCTCTTTACGTCTCGAGTCTAAGACAGTTACTACTACCCCGTCAACCTTAATGGATAGCATAATAAAGTGGAAGTTGCGCACGCATAACTCATCAATTTCACTTAACCTCGAGTAAGCGAAACCGAATATGCACAAGACAGTTACACTCACTTGAAGTTTCAAGGAAAGAGTATTTCCCTTTTGTTTTGATGTTGAAGGAATGCTTTTAGCCAGTTATCCTCAGTATCTTTGGCTTTGTTTTGTACCGCCCATTCATTTACGGTATTTGGGCTAATGAACCCAATGTCGTAGATTTTTCCTCTTTTGCATTCGACAATCTTCAGTCTACATAATATAGCGAGGACAATTATATATACATGCAATGAACGAGCTGAGCTAGAGACTTAGTTACAGAAATAATACTTACAGACAGTAGGAAGTCATGAGTTGTTTGTCGATGGCCTCTTGATTGAATAACTGAAATAATTCCACAAATTCAACATGCATCAGGTCGACTCCAATGAAGTCGTGCTCATCTTTCATTCCCAACATCATACTGTCGGTCCCATCCTTCCTACCGGTTTCCAAGTACCAGTCATGCAATCTTCGCATCATCGTTGGTAGATGTGGGAGCTGATCAGGTTTGACGAGAGGCTTCCCATGCTCGTATCTAAAGGTCTCTACTACCTCATCCATTTCAAACTGTACATCATCGCCCACGTAATCACCAAGAGTGGTACCGGGGCGCTAGCACCGGATGATTAGCGATATCGCTAGACACCTTGAGCGGGGGGCACGATTGCTTCTCCTGTTCGCCGAGCTGGGGAATTTTTTCCCACTTCATCTTGCAGCACTGGTAGTACTTCCCGACCTCCGTGCTTGATCATATGTCTTTTCAATACAGCGATCATAGTGTGATTGCGGCGGAGGTGGTGGTGGTCGCTTAAGGGCATCCAGAGAGCGCTTCGCTTTCACCGGATCTATTGTTTCCTTCGAAGGTGGACGTTTCCGTTCAAAATGGGCCTTCACTTTGGCATCCAAGATGTCCTTGTTTTCCTCGTCAGTCCTCTCATATGGTAACTTTGGAGGAGCCCTAAGGCTTGGACCAACTTTGAATTTCTTCCCGCCTGTTGTACTGCTAGCCGCTGGAGCATCGGTGGCTCTCTTCCGCCGTTGCTGAGGCGGTGGAGTCCGCTGACGCGCTGGAGGAGGCGGAGTCCACTGACGCGCCGGAGGAGGCGGAGGAGGAGGCGGAGTCCACTGACGCACCGAAGACAGCTGGGGCGGAAGAGGACTCTGCTGAGGGGCCTCCTCTGCCGAAGACGGCGGCTGAGGCGGCGGAGACAGCTCATGCACCGAAGATGACTCATGCAGCTGAGACAGCTGAGCTAGACTGTGAGGAGTCTGCTGAGGGGCCTCCTCCGGCTGAGTCTGCTGAGGCGTCGTCTAGTTTGGAAGCTTGATGTTCTCCTTTCTCCATAGACAGGTACTCCCTAAGGCATTTTCCAGAAGAATCTCCCCTTCACCTGTAGGGTACTCAAGCTCCAACCCCTCAAATCCCTCCATTATTTCATCCACCCCGACAATAGCAAAGCCATGTGGAATCAGATGGCAATGGAAAGTTCTCTCAGCTCGAGGAGGTAAGACAGAGCCGACCGCCACCTTCAAGGTTAGGTTATGGCATTTCTCCAGTAGCACACAATGTTCATTCTCCATGATACTATCCATGGGGTAGCGAGGAGCCGTGATATCAGGCTAAACGAGCTTTGTGGAAGCCACACTGCTTCTCCGCTGAGATGGTGGGGTAGCTTCGGGGGCAGTGTCGAATGAAGGATCTTCGCTCCACTGAGATGGTTGGCCGGTAGCTCGCTGGCTCTCAAGTTCCTCTAGTTTTGCTAATATTGCATTGATCTTCTGCATTTCGCTTGCTTCCTCTTTCCTGTTTCTCTCTCAGCTTCTATAACCACCGCTGTCGGGAAACCCATGCACCATAAAAAAAAGACACATCCGTGACATTTTGGGCCGAACGAATTTTTTTCTGTCATGCTTATGACACTTATATGACGATAATTGTGACAAAACCCGGTATCATCTTAGATGTGGTGGGCTCCTAATTTTATGACAAAAAATCATGACAGAAAATGGGCTTTTCGTCCTGGGCGGGCTGGAGACGCAGCTGCGTGACATTCTTTGGGCCGTCCATGACAGAAAAACATGGTAGAAGTGAGGGCGAGGAAAATATCGGGGAGTTCCCGGTTACGGTGGGTGGTCGGGGCCGAGCAATGCGCGTTTCTCTCATACACGTACGCGCGTGGGTGCGAGGCGTTGGGTTCTAAGTGAACCCATGTGAGGCATTCGCCTACTGAACCCAAGCGATTGCACTGCAGGCTACACGTTACTGAACCCGAGCGATCGATCGATCTAGCTGTTAACTGAACCCGATCTAGCGATTCCTTCGCTACTGCTACTAACGGAAGCCGATCGAACCTGCTGCGCCTCTTGATGAATAGTGAGCGTTGTTGGGGGCTGGATGAACAGTTCCCAGTGGGGGTTGGATGAACAGGACCCCGTGGTAGTAGAGGCCGTTGCCGCTGGATGAATAGGACCCCAATCGAGACGATTGGGGGTGGATGAACAGGACCCCGTGGAGGGCTAGATGAACAGGACCCCGTGGAGGGCTGGTTGAACAGTAGCCGGTGGAGGGCTGGATGAACAGTAGCCCGTGGAGGGGTGGTTGAACAGGACCCCGTTGAGAGGCTGGTTGAATAGTAGCCGTTGGAGGAGCGGTGGAGGCTGCATGAATAGGAGCCCGTGGATGAACAATAGCTGGTGGAGGCAGGAGGGAGATGCCGTGGATGAACAGTCGGATGTGAAGGCTGGAGGAGGTCGACGCTGGATGAATAGTAGCCCGTGGAGGCTGGAGCGAGGCAGTAGACGGTGGATGAACAGTAGCCCGTAGAGTCCCGTTTTGCAGTATGCCACACCCCTCCCGATGAACAGGACCCCCGTTTCGACCGTAGTGCTCCAACACAAGTCCGTGTCCTTCGTTTTTCGGTACGCCACACCCCTCCCGATCAACAGGACCCCATTTCGACCATAGGAGGTCGAAGAGAAGTCTGTTTCCTCTGTTTTGCGGTACGCCACACCCCTCCCGGTGAACAGGATCCCGTTTCGACCATAGGCGGTCGAACACAAGGCCGTTTCCTTCGTTCAGCGGTACTCCAGGCCTCGTTTCGGCTGTTCCGTCCAAGCCGGTTGGCTCCCGATGGACCTGACGCATTCCATTGCCTCCCGATGAACACGACGACGCAGTTTCTCCGTTTCGACCCAGCTGGTTGGCTGCTGATGAACAGGACGCCGTCGCTGCCTCTCCATGTACACAAGCCCTGGCCATACGTATGCGCGAGTAGGCGTTCGAGACCCCGCCCGTATGTATGTGCGTGGCCTTATTTACTTTCTTGCACCTTGGCTGTACGTACGTGTATACGATATTGACGGGACTGCGTGACATGCTACGTCCGTGCCTCTAGTACAACACGTGCCCTTCCTTACTCGTCCATGGTTCATCGCTGCAGCCTGCAGACGGACCGATCGACCAGTATGTACGTACACGTTCGTGACCAGAATGATAACGCTACGTACGCTTCGACCAGGTGGGTCTCGACTGTCAGGGAGGATAAGGAGGCACTTCCTTGCATGCGAAGATGTAGCTGGTGGGTCCCAGCAGTCAGGTGGCCCATCCGGTGGGTCCCCGCTGTCAGGTGGAGGAATAATTATTTTACGCGTAATAAGGTTGCACTTTCTTGCTGTGGCGTGGACCTAGCTGTCAGCCTCTCCACGTACAGTACTCTTCCGATGGAAGTCGTTCCTTGACCACATTGACCATGCCGCGCAGAGAGCACCAAGGCGGTGGACGACGGCGAGGCCTAGGAAGGGGACGACGCGGAGCCGGGGAAGACGCGGCAGTGGATGCCTACGCGGAGAGGAGTACGAGGGTTGACTGGTTCGGCTGCAGTGTGAGGCTGCCGTCGCCGCAGAATAACAGGGGGTGTGGGTGAGTAGAGGGATGGCCTGGCTGGTGGTGGGAGTAGTAGGGGACGGTGAGGCCTCCGCGGCAGCACAGCCGGCCACGGGAGGCAGGAGCAGGCGGCACGACCGGCGCTAGTTTGGGCGGCTGGAGCAAGAAGACCAGAGGTTGAATAAGCACTACAGCCGTTGGATGGACATCATACGGTCACTGGAGTTAGAATCGTTCATATTGAGTAAGTTGACAAAGCCCTCCGTCCGCGTCAACTTAGTAGGCCCACAAGTCAGCCTCCCACTATGGTGGGTCCCAGCTAGCAGGGGGAGTATTCATTTTTGTGTGTGTTGACCACGTCGCGCCGAGCGCATCAAAGGTGGTGGACGACGGCGAGGCCCCGGACAGCAACGAGCCGGAGATGGGAAGACGCGGGAGTGGAGTCGCAAACGGAGAGGTGTACGAGGGTTAACTGGGTCTGGTGCAGCGTGGTTCGGCAATCGGTGGAGAAGAAGAGGAGGTGTGGAGGGGTGGAGGGATGGCCTAGCCGGCGGTGGGGTAGCGCTTCACAGCGAAGCGTGCTAAGTAGAGCTGCTAGCAGCAGGAGGCGGGAGCAGGTGGTCCCGGCGGCGCTAGAGGAAGAAGACGTGAGATTGAAGATGGATGCTGGTCGTTGGATGTAAATCCAACGGCTATCGATGTCAGAATCACTTGTTGACTAAGTTGACAACGACTTACGTTGGCTTCAACCTATTGGCCCACATTTCAGCCTCCAAAAATGTGGCACATATTCAACCCATTTTTTCAGAATTTACAGTCCATTTGATATTTTTTTAGAATTATAGTCCATTTGCTGGTCTGGGTTATCAAATAATGTAGCGTCTATGCGGCCCATTTTTTGAAACTACAACCCATATCCACTTTCTCGAAATACACGAATCTGCTGGGCTGGCTGAACAAATAATCTAGCGTCCATGCTGCCCATTTATTTTTTCCTAAAAAATTACAGCCCATTTGCACTTTCTTGAAATACATGATTTTGCTGGGCTGGTTCTAATTATAATGTTGGGTTGGGCGAAACAATGTTATGAAAAAATAAACAGGGGCCGAGCATTTTGTTATAAATATATTTAAATAATAAGTGCTTTATTATTACATTGGTCCTTATATCTTACCAAGCTTTTGTACACAATCACTAGGATTTTCGTTGCCTTAATGTAAAAAATCCAGGATTTTATTGTTAAAAAATTATTTTTATAAGTTAATAAGACGTGGGATATTGTTTTCTTACACGTGTAAGTATCTGTTAAATATATGATGACAATAAAAATAATATATAATGACATATAAAATAATATAAATATATATAATATAGTTAGAAGGGAAACATAAGTTTGACCTAGCGTTCCTATTCTTATATAGAAAAATAGAACAGACCTCTGCATTTTATTGAATAAAAATACATAAGTTGGGCCGCGGATATTTTAGGGAAAAAAAATCTAGGATGGGAGGTCCATAGGCCGGTCGATACATGACAGCCCTCAAGAAAATACAAACCGATATGTCGTGGGTTGCGCATGCTAAAAAAGAAAGCCTAGACGGGGCAACCAACAACCCAGCTGATACTTGCTGGCCCACTGATAATAAATGATACCTGCCAGCTCCCCGGCTTCCCGCAAAAAAAAGTAACTACGTTGAAGCACCTCAAAAAATGTAACTATGTTGACAAACCCGTTGGCCCCAACGTCAGTATAGCATTAGGAAGAAGTATTTTTTTAATGAGACACTTGCTTGCGTACGGTCATAGACCTGGTGGGTCCCGACTGTCCGCCTCTCCACGTACAGTCCTCTCCGGATTCCTCTCGTTTGTTCAGCATGTTCACAATGGCAGACAACGGTGCCGCGGCGAGCACACAAAGGCGGAGGACGAGAACGAACCACCGGAGCCGGGGAAGGCATGCTACAGTGATGGTAGATGCTGTGCCTTCTTTCTACCAAAAGTACTAAACTAGCCCAATGGCCAAGTGACACTATCCAACCGCTGTTCCGCCCGGGTTCGATTCCACCTGATGTAGTGAAAATATCTCCAATTTTTTGCCTCTGCCATTATTGACATGTGGGTCCCCATTGTTATCTACTCACCATGTCCGACACTTGCCAAAACTTCGTCCCTTGTTTTCTCTCTTTTTCGCACACTCGACATTGTGTGGGCATTTTGAAAATAGCATATCTTTTTGACTGTGCATCATATGAAGATGTGCTATGCATGAATGTTGATCAAACTGATGTTAACTGGCTGGTAGTTCCATTTTCGACCATGAATAAAACTTCAAACATGATGTTATCCCTGTTTGAAAAGGGCGTGTTAATATAAATGCTTTGCCTCTGAAACTTGCAGTTTCTTATCTGAAACTGAAACTTGCAGTTTCTTCTCTAAGAATCACATTGTCTACATTTTTATAGAAACTACATTTTAAGTGCTAAAAATAGATCTCTAGAATTCATAAAATACTTCATATGCTCAATACTGCAAATCTGAAATTCAATAGACATTCATATCTGAAAGTACTCTCAAAATACACAACACAAAAAACAACTCACAACCTGCAAATACTGACAACCCTAAGCTCCTCTTGACAATTCACAACCTGCCCGACTATTGGGTTGGGGGGGGGGGGAGTCCCCTCCTATTTCTCGGCGGCAGACAGCCGCCCCGTGAGACGATGTGAACGGCGAGGGAGAGGATGGAGGGGAAGCGTGATCGGGGCAACTGCTTTTCTCCTCTTGCAGTTGGGTTCGGTCGACGAAGACTCCACCGGCTCGCTCTGGCACGACACCCTCACAAACGACACCCTGTAGATGCTCGATCCTTCAATCTCTGGTGGATGCTCCATCTTGGATCGATACTCCCACCACTGCTGCCTCACGATCGGATTTGGTGAATCTATTTGCTCCATGGCCCAGAGGAGCAGCTCTATGTACTCCTGCGCGACTCCCTTCGGGAATACCACCGCCTTTTCGCTTTGTTGCAGATATTTGGCCATGGATGTCGCCATCGCCGCTAGTTAGTCCTTGTTGTCAAACCAAGACTGTATCTCCAACATCCTAGATAGCTTCACAGGGTCGCCGTCTGCGATCCTCACGTATCGGTTGTACTCCTCCATCGATCTACTTCTCCACAGCACCTTCACTCACCGACGGTGGTTTTTGAATGAAAGAGGAGAGGAGCGGTGCTGGTTTTGGATTAGAACGGGAGAGGAGCGACACTGGTTTTGGATTGGAACAGGAGAGGAGGGGCGGTCATTTTGAAATGGAAGAGGAGAGGAGCGGCGCTGGATTTAGATTGGAATAGGAGAGGAGCGGCGGTGGTTTAAGAGGAGAGGAGCGGTGCTGGTCTTGGAAGTATTTTTTTTGTTTTGCGTATTTTGGGTCAAAGTTTGACCACGTATTGTATTTGACAAGCAAAATGTGAATGCATGTCACCAAAAAATGTATCGTTTGGTTCATATCTGAATGTATTTTCAAATTATATATTTTTTTGCAACTTATAACATATATTTTATTTGTGAAAATCATGGTCAAATATGACCCAGAATAAAAGGGAGACTAGTTAATGTGGGGTCGCTTTCTTAATTGAAGGGTAAATTGATTTTGATTTTGATCCAGTCACAACGCGCCGGCCCTCCCGTCCAATCCTAAATCGCTACCGCACGCTCCTCTCCCTCTTCTCCATTGCAAAACCACCTCCTCTCCTCTCCATCATTTCCATTCCAAATCCATCATCTCGCCTCTCCCTCTTCTCCATTGCAAAACCACCCCCTCTCCTCTTCATCTTCTCCATTGCAAAACCACTGTCTCGCCTCTCCATCTTCTCCATTGCAAGACCACCATCTTGCCTCTCCCTCTTCTCCATTGCAAAACCACCCCCTCTACTCTCCATCTTCTCCATTGCAAAACCACCGTCTCGCCTCTCCCTCTTCTCAAGACCACCGTCTCTCCTCCCATCTTCCAAAGCTAGCACCGGACCTCTCAGAAGGACATCTATGGAGAGGATGCAGTAGCGAATTAGGCAGATCGCCGGTGGTGACCAGGCGAAGTTAGCAGGTTGAAGGAGATCCTTACTTGGTTTGACAACGAGTGGGAGATTTCGGGGACGGTGAGGGCCATGTGGCAATGTATGTGAAAGAGCGAGACAGCGGCGATGAGGGTGGCGACGTACTCCTCGGCGGTAGTCACGCCGCAGTCCTTCGAGTTCATCGAGTATCTCCTCTGGGCGATGGAGCAGACAGATTCGCCCGAGGCGAAAGTCAGGCAGAGGTGGTGGGCGTCCAGGTCGAAGGTCGAGCATCTAGAGGATAACGAGTCGATCAAGTACGGTGTGCCGTTCGTGAGGGTGCAGAGCCAGCCAGAGCCATAGGAGTATTTGTTCTCCAACCGCAAGAGGAGGCCGGATGGCGCGATGTCGCTTCCCCATTGTTCTCCACGGTTCCCTCGACGCTCGCCTTGTTTCAACGACGGCGGTAGGGTTTAAGGTAAGCTTCGCACTAACCTAATCTTCCATCTGCTCATGCTTGCAATCGCTGTGACGGCTAATGAAAATCATGCTTACAATCAGTCTTTGAGTACTACACCAATCACCCTAAAATAGCTTTGGACCAAAAACAAAGTTGTGACACTGCGTACAAATAAGGAAAAATAGATTGGTGCTTCTTTCAGAAAAGAGTACTCCCTAGAAAAGTGCCAATATAAGCTACTAGTATTTGGTTAGAGGATTTGCTGTCGAGAAATATCCGTCCACAGAGAGCACCACACATCCCACTGGTGGTGGTGGATGCCAATGCTTACATGGAGCATGGTTGGTGTCGGTAATTTTTACTTGGCACACCTCGCAATCTGCATATATGCCGGTTCCATCCGTACATTTGTGCAGTTCCACCAAAATGCAGCTGAATAACCCTGTTTGCTTAGATAATGAAAAAGCGTGATTACATTATAGTTGCACTAGTTTATAAACATACACTAATAAATAGAAGAAAATATTGCGATAGTATCATAGTATGCCATGCTGCGAGGGCGAGATGGGCCCCACGACGCCTCATACGGTAGGCCTCATACTGGAAATCGACCCAATTCTCCCCGATACACCTTCTGCTAGTGATGAACATCAGTGTACAACGGTAGTACAAGGAGGGTCCTTGAGACATTCCAATCTCTATTTTTGTGTAGATCAACTAAAATTAAGCACCCCAGTTTGCACAAACACTAAAACATTAAAATGGGACTAGTTGATGAAACATATACTAACAAAGAGAAGCACTTTCTTTATCTACATTGGAAATGAAATGATAGAGAGGACACTCGCTCTATTTTAACTATATTATTACTTCATTTTATCAGTGGCACTAGGGTCGAGCAGGTGGCTAGCGAGGTGTACCGTGCGTCACAAGGATGGAGGCTGGGGGTGCTTAGACTGGGATGCTGAAGCTGGCTCTTTCAGTCCCTATCTTCCCCCTGATGTTTCTATGGTAGCATCACTACAAAAAAAGACACATCCGTGACATTTTGGGCCGAACAATTTTTTTTCTGTCATACATATGACACTTCTATGACGATAATTGTGACAAAACCCGGTATCATCATAGATGTGGTGGGCTCCTACTTCTATGACAAAAAATCATGACAGAAAATGGGCTTTTCGTCCTGGGCGGGCCGGAGACGCAGCTGCATGACATTCTTTGGGCCGTCCATGACGGAAAAAACCGTGGTAGAAGCGAGGGCGAGGAAATTTTCGGGGAGTTCCCGGTTACGGTGGGAGGTCGGGGGCCGAGCGATGCGCGTTTCTCTCGTACACGTACGCGCGTGTGTGCGAGGCGTTGGCTCTAACTGAACCCGAGCGAGGCGTTGGGCTCTAACTGAACCCGAGCGATTGCACTGCAGGCTACGCGTTACTGAACCCGAGCGATCGATCGATGGCTGTTAACTGAACCCGATCGAGCGATTCCTTCGCTACTGCTGCTAACTGAAGCCGATCGATGCTGCCTCTGGGATGAACAGTGAGCGTTGCGGGGGGGGGTTGGATGAACAGTGAGCGGTGGCGTTGCCTCTGGATGAACAGGACCCCGTGGTGTGGTGGAGGGCTGGATGAACAGTAGACGGTGGAGGGGTGCCCGTGGAGGGGTGGTTGAACAGGACCCCGTGGTGTGGAGGGCTGGATGAACAGTAGACGGTGGAGGGGTGCCCGTGGAGGGGTGGTTGAACAGTAGCCGGTGGAGTAGCGCGCGGTGGAGGCTGGATGAACAGGAGCCCGTGGAGGCTGGAGGAGGTCGACGGTGGAGATGAACAGTATCCCGTGGAGTCCCGTTTTGCGGTACGCCACACCCCTCCAGATGAACAAGACCCCCGTTTCGACCGTAGGAGGTCTGTTTCATCCGTTTTCGGTACGCCACACCCCTCCCGATCAACAGGACCCCCGTTTCGACCGTAGGAGGACCGTTTCGTCCGTTTTGCGGTACGCCACACCCTTCCCGATCAACAGGACCCCCGTTTCGACCGTACGAGGTCCGTTTCCTCCGTTTTGCGGTACGCCAGACCCCTCCCGATCAACAAGACCCCGTTCCGAACGTAGGAGGTCCGTTTCCTCCGTTGTGCGGTACGCCAGGCCTCGTTTCCATCGCCTGTTCCGTGCAAGCCCTCCCGATGAACACGACCACGCATTCCGTTTCGACCCAGCCGGTTGGCTCCCACGCGTTCCATTGCCTCCCGATGAACACGACGCATTCCGTTGCCTCCCCATGAACACGACGCATTCCGTTGCCTCCCCATGAACACGACGACGACACTGTTTCTCCGTTCCGACCCAGCCATGTACACGAGCCCTGGCCGTACGTATGCGCGAGTAGGCGTTCGAGACCCCGCCCGTATGTACACATACATGGCCGTATTTTCTTTCTTGCACCCTGGCCGCTGTACGTACGTGTACATGCTACGTGCGTGCCTCTACTAGGACACATACGCGCCTCTACTACGACACGTGCGCGCCTCTACATCCACCAGTATATATGTACGTACACGTTCACGACCAGAATGACAACGCTACGTACGCTTCGACCAGGTGGGTCCCGACTGTCAGGCACTTCCTTGCGTGCGAAGATGTAGCTGGTGGGTCCCAGCAGTTAGGGGGGCGAATCGTTTTGTTTTTTTTGCCCGGACGCACTTCCTTGCGTGCGAAGGTGTAGTTGGTGGGTCCCAGCAGTCAGGGGGGAACATTTTTTTCGCGAAATACGGTGGCCCGTCCGGTGGGTCCCCACTGTCAGGTGGAGGAATAATTATTTTGCGCGTAATAAGGAGGCACTTCCTTGCTGCGGCCGTGGACCCAGCTGTCAGCGTCTCCACGCACAGTACTCTTCCGATGGAAGTCGGTCGTTGACCACATTGACCACGCCGCGCCGAGAGCACCACGGCGGTGGACGACGGCGAGGCCTAGGAAGGGGACGACACGGAGGCAGGGAAGACTCGGCAGTTGTTTCCCACGCGGAGGGGAGTACGACTGTACGAGGGTTTACTGGTTCGTCTGCCGTCGCCGGAGAATAACAGCAGGTGTGGGTGAGTAGAGGGATGGCTAGGCCAGCGATGGGAGTACGGTGGGGCGGTGAGGCCTGCGCGGCAGCACAGCCGGCCGCGGGGAGGAGGGAGCAGGCAGTCCCGCCGGCGCTTGTTTGAGCGGCTGGAGCAGGAAGAGCAGAGATTGAAGAAGCACGACGGCCGTTGGATGGACATCCAACAGTCAGTGCTTGTGCGTCAACCTTTTTTTAGGAAAGCCTCAAATCTGTGGAAAACAGCATACAGCCCATCTGCCATTATTTCTAATAATTTACAGCCCATTTGCTAATTCTTGAGGTTTTTTTGGAGCCCATATTCTTTTTGTTAGCATTACAGCCCATATTGTGGCCACGGTTAAAAAATTATACGAAATTTTGCATATTTCGGTGCGGTCCGAACTGTTTTTAATCCCGAAATTTCGACTCACATTCAAACTGATTTTAAAAATAAATGTATATCAATATAAAATCCAACAAATTCTCCACGCATAAAAATTAATGTAATTTAAAATCTTGAAATGAAAAAAAAGATATTTGAAACTAATTGCCGGTTTGATGTGTTTTAAAAATGTACAGCCCATTTCTCATTACTGATGGGCCATTTTCTCGGCCAGCCGAATGAAAGCTCTCCTCGTCTTGAAAGATTTGCAGCCCAACAGGCCTGACAAAGCGACTTACTTGGCAAATCACAAAAAAACTGGGCTGTGGCCGTGGACCCAGCTGTCAGCCTCTCCACGTACAGTACTCTTCCGATGGAAGTCGTTCCTTGACCACGTTGACCACGCCGCGCGGAGAGCACCACGGCGGTGGACGACGGCGAGGCCTAGGAAGGGGACGACGCGGAGCCGGGGAAGACGCGGCAGTGGAAGCCCGCGCGGAGAGGAGTACGAGGGTTCACTGGTTCGGCTGCGGTGTGAGGCTGCCGTCGCCGCAGGGCCTGGCCAGCGGTGGGAATAGTAGGGGGCGGTGAGGCCTCTGCGGCAGCACAGCCGGCCACGGGAGGCAGGAGCATGCGGCACGACCGGCGCTGCTTTGGGCGGCTGGAGCAAGAAGACCAGAGGTTGAAGAAGCACTACGGCCGTTGGATGGACATCGTACGGTCACTGGAGCTAGAATCGTTCATATTGACTAAGTTGACAAAGCCCTTCGTCCCCGTCAACTTAGTAGGCCCACAAGTCAGCCTCCCACCAAGGTGGGTCCCAGCTAGCCGGGGGAGTATTCATTTTTTTGTGCGTAATAAGGAGGCACTTCCGGTGGGTCCGAGCTGACAGCGGGGGGAACGTTTTTTTCGCGAAATACGGTGGCCCGTCCGGTGGGTCCCAGCAGTCAGGGGGAAACGATTTTTTTCGCAAAATACTGGTGGCCCGTCCGGTGGGTCCCCGCTGTCAGGTGGAGGAATAATTATTTTCCGCGTAATAAGGAGGCACTTCCTTGCGGCTGCCGTGGACCCAGCTGTCAGCCTCTCCACGTACAGTCCACGTCCGATGGAAGTCGTTCCTTGACCACGTTGACCACGCCGCGCCGAGAGCACCAGGGCGGTGGACGACGGCGAGGCCTAGGAAGGGGACGACGCGGAGCCGGGGAAGACGCGGCAGTGGATGCACACGCGGAGAGGAGTACGAGGGTTCACTGGTTCGGCTGCGCTGCCGTCGCCGCAGAATAACAGGGGGTGTGGGTGAGTGGAGGGATGGCCTGGCCAGCGGTGGGAGTAGTAGGGGGCGGTGAGGCCTCCGCGGCAGCACAGCCGGCCACGGGAGGCAGGAGCAGGCGGCACGACCGGCGCTGCTTTGGGCGGCTGGAGCAAGAAGACCAGAGGTTGAAGAAGCACGACGACCGTTGGATGGACATCGTACGGTCACTGCAGCTAGAATCGTTTATATTGACTAAGTTGACAAAGCCCTTGGTACGTCAACTTAGTAGGCCCACAGGTCAGCTTCCGAAACGGTGCGCCCCAGATGTCAGGGGGAGGAATCATTTTTTGGGCGGGTGAAGCTAGAATATCCGAGATTGAAGAAGAAGCACGGCATCCGTTGGATGGACATCCAACGGCCACTGCTGCTAGAACCGTGTGTTGACTATAAGTTGACAAAGCCTTGCATACGCGTCAACTCTGTTTTTTTAGGGGACGCGTCAACTTAGTAAGGCCAGAAGTGTGTGGCAGAGAACTTATAGCCCATTTGAGATTTGTAAGAATGTGTAGCCCATTTTTGAATTCTAATGGAATTTACTACAGCCCATTTACAGTTTGTTAAAAGTACAGCCCATTTCAACCAACCGTTCAAAACAGAATTCAATAAAATTTCCCACATTTTGATGGGATCCGAAATATTTTTATCCCGAAATTTCTAGTCAGATTAAATACAATTTCAATATAAATTTATATTACGTAAAAATCCAACGAAACATTGCGCTCGCAACAATTAATGAAATTAAAATTTTCAATATCCAAAAATAATATTTTATAAAGTAATCACGTGTTTGGTGCATTTTTTTATAGTTACTGCCCAGTTTTTATAATTACATCCCATTTATTATTTCTTAAAGCCCATTTTCTTGTTAAGCCTAATGCATCCCTCCTAGGAAAGATTTGCAGCCCAGCGGGGCGGAGAATAACAACTTGACCTTGCCTGGGTATTCCTAAAAAAAGTATAGCTGGGCTAGCCATTTTCAGCTTGACAAAAATTTATATCTGGGCTGGATATCTGGCCTGGGCTAGACGGGCCACAGCCCGCCCAGTTAATACCTGCAGCGATGTTTTCGTTGTTGTTCAGAGGAGAAAAATTAATATCTGGGCTAAACATCGAAAAACTCTGCAGTGCTCACACCTCAAAAACACAAATACTGCTCGAGCTGCTTGGTCCCAGCTGTCGGCCGCTTCTTGTGCAATTCTCTCGTTTATTGACTACTACATAGGTTGACAATGGTGTGGGACCGTGATGTCAGGAAACCAGGAGGAAGCAAAATAAATTATAGTTATATATATATATATAATAAGGAGGCACTTGCGTACGTGAGGCTATGGACCTGGTGGGTCCCCATTGTCATCCTCTCCAAGTAAAGTCATCTCCTCGCCCGCGCGCGCTTTCCGCGCGAAACAGTCAGCGCCGCCCGCCCCGCTTCCCGGTGCAGGCGATTGCTCCGCCTTCAAACGACACAAGTGCCGTCCGTCCGTCCATCTGCCGCCCACATTAATGATACGCGGTTGCCGAGGCGGCTACTCCGGCGCCACACGTCCGTCCCTCCGCCCGCCCACCATTGCTATATAAACTGCTGCGCCGGCCATAGCCGCAGTCATCCGCATCCGTTCCCTTTCTCCTGTCCACACCACTACTGCCCACCATGGCTTCCTCGCGCTCCAGCGCTCTTCGGGACGGGCGGACGACGGACCACAAGGAGATGGCAGCCATTGCTGCCGACCGGCTGGCCGGCAGGCAGCCGGAGGACGACGACGTCCCAATGGAGAACATGGTAGTCGACGATCCGGCGCCAACCCCCTCCTCCGCGCCATCCTCGCCGGTGCATTGCACCATGACCATCGGCGAGGCCCGTGCCCAATATATGGACAGGGTGAGGCAGATGCGTGAGGAGCAGTTCCGGGAGGCGCAGGCCGACGCCGCCTACAACCACCATCTCCTCCAGGAGCACCTGCAGGCGGAGGAGCAGATCGCCGCGGAGCGGGCGGAGCAGGAGGCGCTGCTCGACTCGTACCGCTCCGCCCGCAAGGGCCGCCTCGAGCGCTGGCGGTACCGCATGCGGGTGGCGGAGGCTGCGGCCGCCTACAAAGAGGCTAGCAAAGAGGGCGATGAAGCGGGCGAGGCGCTGTTTGGCGAGACCGAGGACGAGGCAGAGGACAATGCCGGCTCCGACGAGTCCCCGCTCCGCTGGCGTCGACGAGGCCCTGCTCCGCCGAGGCCCCGCGGCGCCAACAACGAGGCAGAGGACACCGCCGGCTCCGCCGAGGCCCCGCCCCGCCAACAACGAGGCAGAGGACATCGCCGGCTCAGCCGAGGCCCCACCCTGCCG
Source organism: Triticum aestivum (assembly GCF_018294505.1). Lineage (NCBI taxonomy): Eukaryota > Viridiplantae > Streptophyta > Magnoliopsida > Poales > Poaceae > Triticum > Triticum aestivum. Next base: position 466,859,733 of record NC_057805.1, on the reverse strand, counting down.
GCAACGTGGGGGAGGATTTCCACCGCTCCGCTGAGGCGCCGCCCGCCGGCAACGAGACAGAGGACATCGCCGGCTCCGCCGAGGCCCCGCCCCGCTGCCAACGAGGCCGCGCCACACAGAAAACGAGGAAGAGTAGAACACGGTAGGTCGCCGCCGCTCGGGTCCAAGTAAGGCCACCGCTGCTACCCTCCGGTTGAAGCCAAGCTAGGCGGGTTGACCATTGACGGCCGGTTAGCTTCTTGGCGGCGACGTGGAGTCGGAGAGCTGCGCTGGAGAAGAACGCTGCTTCTACTTAACTGCTGGTGCAGTTGGCTGACTGACACGTGGGCCCAACAGGCCACATGTCAGTTACGCAACTGCACCTGCAGTTAAGTCACTGAAGCTTCTGTTCGGCTCAGCGGGACACAGGTGGGTAGCTTCGGTTAATTAATTATACCTCCAGCGCACCCCTTTTTAGTTGAAGAATGTATGAAATGTAATGAAATCCGGCATGTTTATATGAAATCCGACCGTGTATGAATGAATTTATTTCGATTAGTTCGAATTCCTGTATCACTGGCATTGGATGAACATGCAAAACAATACGTACTAGCATTATTCCCAGGGTGATCACCTCGTTTGCAGCAGTTTCACATGTACTCCCTCCGGTCCTTTCTAGTCTGCATACAAGTTTTGTCTGCAGTCAAAGTATCTCTACTTTGACCAATCTTATACAAAAAAGTATGCACTTTCACAATGTGCGAAGTAAAAAGGAACAGAAGGAGTACAAAGAGTTTGAGCAGCTTTTTAGCGTTTCTGTACATTGCAATCAAACACACAGGCCTGGCAATTCATAGAGAACATTCAAAACAATCGATGATTATGCATCTCAGCGACTCACATGTCAGAGGCAATATTTACTTCACAACTAAAGAATAAAGAAAAAATTGATCGACGCTGCTGACAGCAAAGGGCGTCCCATTCGAAAATATCAAACGCATGTCTTGCTAAAATCAATGAGCAAAATTTGACAAGGTTGTCCCATTCCAAAATATCAAATGCCTACGATTGTGGAATGGGCAGGGTTTGCCATCAGTTCGGACATTGACATGGCACCTCGTGCTAAATAAACCAGCTGTTCTTTTTGTGCAGTTCCACCAAAATCAACCAAATTCGCGCGTAGCTTGTATGATTTCGCCCTTATATGTTGCAACGCCTTGAACTTATCGGCACCTCCTTTCTTGTGGTGGAAATGAATGATTCGATGTATTCATGAACATTTTGTGCAGTTCCCATTGAAATCAAGCTGAGCACCCCTGTTTGCACAAATACAAAAAAGTGATTAGTATAAAGCAAACTGTACTATGAATTGACAGTTTCAACAGGCACATACATGGTCCATGTAGAGCACACTTTTAGAAAAATGGAACTCACCAGAAAGAATCCTAGAACAACATTGTACTCGCGCATCACAGCAAAAAAATGGAGATTTGTCAGTCCTTCTGAGCTGAAGTTAGTTTGGTCTTGTGGGGAGTAATGTAACCATCCTTCAACTGCTCCTTCTGATGAGAAGATAGACAGGGCTTCTTCATCCTGGCATAATCGGAACTAGTCACTTCACGTACTCCATATTCTTCTTCAGAGGAAGATGATCCTGTTGTGCAAAGACAAGAGGACTACTAAATGCTAGCATCCCTGTTTGCTCGAAAAAAGGAAAGGAAATATTTAAAACAGCACAGATGAAGCACTTCTCAAGGACAATACCACTTTTTCATGACAGTATCTAAACAGTAGCACAACACCAATAGAGATGACAAAGCTCAATCATATGGATGAAATCAGTGGGCGAGTACCAACCTTTGTCAGGAGGCTTATTGTGTAGAGCATACAGATGAAGCACTTCTCCGGAACCATCTGTTGCTATCTACGGTGGTGGCCATGCTTACTATATACTCCTCGATTAATTTAATGTTTCCAACATCTTCTTGTGCAGTTCCACTAAAATATATGGTATCTTCAAAGAAGATCCCTGTTTGCACAAGTAGAGATAATTACATATTACATTAAGAGTGGCATCAAATCAGTGGCAAAACAATTGCTCGTTCCAGCCATAGCAATAAATTAAGATGCAAAACTATATCATTACTTGTGTCATCACAGTTCCAGTGCTTCATTACAGCACCGGGAGTTGATTTTTGTTTTTCTTCCGCTTGTTCTTCCCCTTCATCACTTGGTTCAATAACAGACAAGCTTCGCCTTCAATGTAAGATTTGGCATGTCAATTAGGGAGCACAAGTATAGTACTAAACTTAATTTTCTGATGAAAGTGGCAAAATACAGGCCAGCAGTTGTGAAATATCCTTATCTTACCTCAATGGGATATTACGGTGCACATACAGATTGGAAGTCTTGTCTCCATTTGTGCAGTTCACTAAAATCAAGCAACATTATCGTACAAGTAGCACAACATATGAAAGCACACTGCAGAATCATGTGAAAGAAGGCTAGTACTGACCTCTCATGATGCGGAATTCAAACAACTCACAAGAAGAAGATCTGAACCAAATTCGCCTTAACGGATAGGAAGTAAGATCTCCTCTTGTGCAGTTCCACTAAGATCAAGCAATCAAGCAACGTTGTCGGTGTGACATTTTGGTTGAACTGCACAAAACACTCTTAAAACAAAAGTGTTTTGTGCAGTGCAACAAAAGGTCACAATGGCAACGAGGTGAAGTAGATAACCCTGTTTACACAGAGGTGCAAAGGAAACAATTAGTGGTCAATAACGGTGGATGACACAGAAGCCAACAAAAAGAAGCATCTACCTTATCTAAATGGGAAAGAAAGCAAGACAGTAGCATTTCTCAAACGGTGGCATTGATTAATATTAACATAGAGATTATATTAACAATAAAATTCGTTAAACATGTAATTTGCTTTTAACTGTGGCATTGCATCAATTTTCCAGCGGCATTATTAGAGGGTGTTTGTTTACAGGGACATTTTGGTGTAGGGACTAAAAAAACTCCGTGTCAGTCCCATCTAAACCAAACAGGAGGGACTTTTAGGGACTAAAAGTGGGCATTTGGGACTAAAGAAAGAAGACCCCGAGGGAGTCTTTTTGGGACTTTTTCCAACAGTTGCCCCTGCCACGCATCGCACCTTGTCTCTATTAGTTCATTACTAGGGGTAACATGGTCTTTTAGCATGTCATTTAATAACCTCTAGTCCATGTTTAGTCCCTGGAACCAAGCAGGTAGGGACTAGGGAGTTTTTAACCAAACAGGGCCTTAGATTAACAACAGCTAATGAGTTGCACGGGACAGTGGACGCACCAGCACCATGTGCATCTACCGATGTACTGTGGTCATGCACAGTCTGTTGCAACAAAGAACAAACAACCAAGGAGCATATTTGTGTTGGTCCCAGTTTTGTTATCTTTAGACACCTTTCCCTATGTGAGCGCAGCAAATCTAGTCCTGCTCAAACTCTACAGCCTTGTCCCTTCCTTTCCTTTTTGAACTAGTACTTTCGCCCCTTCCTTTCCTCTTTGAACCACGTCCTAGATTTATGCGATACAACTTTCCCCACTACTTTCCCCCATTCCTTTCCTCTTTGAACCACGTCCTAGATTCATGCTATACAACTTTCCCCCTTCATTTCCTCTTTGAACCACGTCCTAGATTCATGCTATATACAACTTTTCCCACTACTTTCCCCCACTCCTTTCCTCTTTGAACCACGTCCTAGATTCATGGTATACATGCAGCTAGAGCAATGCATGTGGAGTAAGTAAATTATACCTTAAGGTTCTTGGGGCGTGGTTCGGTGGGCGACGGGACGGCGGCGAAGAAGAAGGGGTCGGAGGCCCTCCCGCGCCGCCGCTGGGTGGAAAGTGAACAGCTGCGCCGGTAGTCCCTCGCCGACGGCGACAGCGTTAAGCCTCCTTCCCTTCCCGGCGGACGGATCCTGCCGGCTCTTTGAGCAGCAGTGAGGGGAGAGAGAGGCCAACGAAGTCTTGTTTAGATCTGGAGAGGGCGAGAGAGTGTGAAGAGAGCAACTACAAGCGCTGAGGCTCCAGCGGGAGAGGGCGAGAGAGTGTGAAGAGAGCAACTACAAGCGCTGAGGCTCCAGCGTGTATATATATACTGGAGAGAGAGTGTGAAGCGTGCAAACCCTAGAAAACATTTTGACCAGTCAAAGAATCCACCCGAGACCTCAAGTTTGATGAGCGAACAGGCTAACCAGCTACACAACCCTCCCGTTATGTTCAACGAGAGGGAAATAACCTTTTATACATTCCTGCATTCGTGTGACAAGCATGCCGTGTTTTTTTGTGTGTGTGGGAGTCATTGGGATTTCAATCATAATCGTGTCATGTGGCTTTGGTGGTAAGACTATCCACAGTGGTGCAGAAATAATGCAGCCTTAGTCACCTTACCTCTCTCCACGTAGTACGTTGGGTCCCACCAGTCAGAGGGTGAAACAAACAAATTAGTAAGAAAAATTAAAAGCGCCAGCGGTGTATCTTACCTCACACATCTCGCTACTGCTCAGGAACACTGTCCAATTGATCCCTCTGTTCGCTCACGTACTATTTTAAGTGAATCCTTATTATAACATGCACACAAATTTTGGGCACTTGTATTCGACTTAAGTCAGTGTGCCACCGTATCTCGTATACTTACTACTCCCTCCGTCTAGGTGTAATAAGTCACATTAGAAGGTGCAACGGGACCAAGGTGCGCGCGTGTGCGTGTGTGTGTGTGTGTGTTTACAGCATGTGTGTGTTAGAGAGAGCGACAGATCGACCTACTCCTACAGAGAGATGTTGTGTAGTGTAGTACGATTTTAGCCGCGAGAGTCGGTGCATCCTCTCGTTTTCGGGCATGTCCGGTAGGGACATGTGGACAGCTGCCACGCCCGCTCCTGACCAGCCTGGCCCACCCAAAGCCCCTCCATCGCCCGCGCGCGCTTCCCGCCCGAAACGGTCAGCGCCGCTCCAAAGAATCGGTGCCGCATTCATGCCCGGGCAGAGCGGACGCGACCTCTCACTGGCGCAAGAGTGATGGTTGCTTCGTCCGTCCAACTTACTGCTGGGTCTATGTGATTTGACGGCTCATTGGTCTTTATTACTGAGGTGTTAGGACTGCTGGATGTCCCACGCTTACTAGATTACAATTTTCTCCATTCTTACAGCGGAGGCGTGCAAGAGCAGTGAAAACACACAGGCTCAGTGATTACATGGCCCACCTCACACTATCACGGTGCGACACCTAACTCTTTACATAGTACTCCCTCCGTTCCTAAATATTACTAGATGAGTCCCCGCGCGTTGCCGCGGAACAAAGGTATATCTCTCTGTGCAAAATTATCGATTTCATAGAACTAAAAAAACTCTATAACCACATGACAAATGTGGTAGCCAAACTAAATAAACTCCCATCATCATTTAGATCATCCCACGTAAGGAAAAAAGATCAGCCAACTCCTACTGCATAATGGGATTATATTTTTCTTTTTGACATGTTAATGGGACTTAAAAGCTCATTTACATGCATGCTACCGGTGCATGCTTGCATGCAGACATGTTGATGTGATTTAAAACCCACTCACATGCATGTGCCACGGTATTTCTGCATGCTTGCATGTGGCTTAGTGCAGAGCTTCTCAACGTCTAGATCAGACGGCTATTATGGACTGATTTACTTCATCTAACGGCTACATCAATTTTGATGATGTGGCTCAAGGAGAGGATAGAGAATTCCTAGTAGTGGGGGCTAGCTATTACTAGTAGATAAGTCTTTGTAGAGATTCCACTACATACGGAACAAAATGAATGAATCTACACTTAAAATGCATCTATATACATCTGCATGTGGTTCATGGTGAAATCTCTACAAAGACTTATATTTAGGAACGGAGGAAGTACTAGTATAGTACGTACTGTAATTTATCAGCGAGATAAATTTGTACAATGCTATGAAGCTTCCAGCTTCTGTTACATGTATCTTGCGTCCAAGGTTGCCCGTTGCAACATTTCATCAAATACAAAGGAGACTAACATGCATGCTATTCCATCTCAATGATTGACAGATCATAGCAAATATGTACTTCCTCCATTCCAAAATAAGTGTCTCAACTTTGTGCAAACTTTAGTACAAAGTTGTACTACTACTAAAGCTGACACTTATTTTGGAACAGAGGCAGCTAATGAAAAAATGATCCATGCAGTCCCTAGCCCTTGAACCGTGAACCCTGACCAGGCTTCAATTTGCTGGCAACGTTCGACCTTCCTAATAAATGAAGTTTGCAACCTTTTGACCATCAGATCATTTTGTGCAGTTTCACCAAAATCGAGATGAGCATCCCTGTGGCAAAGAAATTGAAGAAGCGTGATTAGAATAAGATTACTAGGACTAGTTGATGAGACATAAACTCATCACAAATACAGTACGTAGAAGCCAGTAGAGGTATGTGCGTGGCAAAGAAGTAGAGAAATATCCACAGGGAGTGATGTGGGCAGCTGGAGCAGTGGTGCAAGCCGGCTGTAAAGGGAGTTGTACCTGAGGGACGTAGCTCAACCTTGAGGAGGGCTGCGGGAGGCGGCAACTGCCCACGTCGCGGCAGTGAGCAAGGGACGAAGGCAACCTCACCGGCTTTGTGAGAGAGAATGGCGGGGACCCCTGATCGGGACGTGCCGACAGTGGGTTTTTGCCGTCGGCGACGGCCACCGCATCTACACTAAGCATCCACCCCTTCCCCAAGCGGACGTGATCCACCGGGATGTTAGAGATGTGGCCACAGTCGTTTTGTGCGAGAGAGTGTGAAGAGAGCAACCCCAGCAAGCAACCGTGTAGGCTGGCCCGTCCTGACTATGTATATAGTGGAGCGGTTTCCTTTTCTCTCCATATGAATCTATCATATTGCGTATGTGCCACTGAAGAAAAAAAACTTTATTTATAAATGACGCGGCACCTACTACTCGTTCTCCTATAACCTTGCGCTTGACATCTCCAAAATATTAACCTTGTGATTGGCTCTTCGCCTCTTCGGGAAGTCGAGCAATAATGGTAGTGCAGTATATATCGTTCTAGCTATATGAGACCGAATGAATTGCTGCACGTCCACCACGTGGGCGAGGGTCGAGGGGCGAGGGAGAGTGCTACATACGGAGCAAAATGAGTGAATCTACACTCTAAAATACGTCTATATACATCAGTGTTTGGAGTATGTACTAGTAGTTCATATTGAAATCTACTAAAGGACATATATATTCCAAACAATATGATATAATCTCTATAACCAAGGTAGTAGGGACGAGGAGTAAACGGAGGGAGTAGTAATTTTTCTCCTCGTCCTGCGAGCCACCGCGCGCATGGGCGAGGGAGCGGGCATAAGGCGGAGCAAGCTTCACCTCATCCTGCAATCCACCGCGCCCGTGGGCGGGGGAGACGATGTACTAAGCAAGCTTCTCCTCGTTCTGCGAGTTGACGGGACACATCAATAGTACTCGAGTGTATAGAGCCTTGCCTCTAAGGTTGGCCCCACATGGTTTGCCTCTTTTTTAAACATAACACGTCAAGTCACAATTTGTTTGTTCACCCATGGTAGACGATCCTCCCTCCACCAAGTGGACAACCAGTACACGTGCCAAATTACCATGTGGGCTGCCTTTTTCGTACAGAAATGAGCTCCACCGTGTACCCGCGCGGGTGTGGTTGGGAAAGAGACGGAAGTACATGCGCCGTGCATGCACCTCTTCTCTTCGTGCACGTCCCCCACCTACGTGGTGTGTGTGAGAGAT
>NC_057805.1:466848589-466851446 GCF_018294505.1 Triticum aestivum | reverse complement strand
TGGCCTACCGGAACGTTAGAGGGCACATGTCAATTTTGTGTGTGGCAGGGAGAGATGACTAGAGCGCTCGATGTATCGGTGTGTGTGTGGGGGGGGAGGGGTTGGGGGGAGGGGTAGGCAGAGGCCTAACTATAGAGGTAGAACGATTCGTATATGTATTGAGAAGGAGAGACCCAGCTATGTCTTGAGGGAGATCGGTCGACATCCATACATAACTGAAGTATGGGAAATATGATGGGACAGAGAGAGAGAGAGAGAGAGAGAGAGGAGAGAGAGGGAGGGAGAGGGGTAGAGTGCTGGATGGGTGATGTAGTTGCTTCTCGAAGATGGTGGGAGAGGCCTACTAGACAAACTGAGGGTGGAACTGCAATGTTATCAATAAGAGTGGGGATGTGTTTCTGTGTGTGCCTGTGCGTGATAGATCTGTCGGGACACATCCATGGATGATGAAGGGGAACCATGTGATTGGTAAGCAAACCTAACTAGATCGGTAGATCAATTGTTGTTTGTCGGAGGAAGGGAGAGACACAACTAATGAGGTAGATCGATTGACGTGTGGGTAAAAACGAGTTATAAGGACCTAGCTAGCTATATGTATAGCGAGAGATCGGTCCGTGTACATCCATTTGTTAGAGGCAAATAAGGCCCAACGAGACGGATAGACAGAGAGAATGGAGCTAGGAGGTGGTGCGAGAGGCCCAACTACTAGCTAGATAGGGGGTGGAGTGTGCAGTTGTGAGATCGATGAAAAGAGGGGCGAGAGTTTACACGTGTGTCTGACCGTATGAGAGACACGAGGCAAGGACACATAAAGGAGGAGATTGAAGGTGTGTGTGTATGTTGTAGGCAGGCATCGCTGGAGAGGTTTATCGATCGGTGTGTGTTGGAAAGGAGTTGTGGAGACTCTGGGAGAACGACCTAAAGAGAAAAATCAATGTGCCCGATGGATAGAATGCCGAGGGAGGGGGAGGGCTTGGAGGGCGTGTGCATGCACGATAGAAAGTTAGTGGTAGCTACAAAGGTTAGAGGATTGTGTGGGTGTAAGAGACTAACAAAGATCATAATTTGATATGAAAGCGGATTCATATATTTGAATAGGAGATCATAGTGTTTTAAACATTGCATACATGAATATAGCGGTGATACACGTGCTGTGCACATGTTATACCATAATGTGATAATGCATGGCATTTGCAACTCACAGCTAAATGCCGAACAATCTAAACCATACTATACATCAAACAATCTCACATTTTATTTGAATTTGTGATAATGTGTGGCGTTTGCAGCTTACAACTAAATATCGAACAATCTAAACAATACTATATATCGAACATTCTCACATTTTATTTGAATTTCTGGTAATGTGTGGTGTTTGCAACTCACATCTAAATACTTGTAGGCGTAGGGGGCGGGGCACCATACATAATGTGATAAACACATTATACATATGAGACATGGTTTAGATTATGAAGATCTAGCTAGAGCTAGAAACGTAATGTGATTTGAAATCAAAATAAAGTGGATTCAAAAAATCTAGTTCGAGTTCATATAGTACACATAGTTCATATGTAACTCGAGACTAACATGTGGTGTGCTGTGAAGATAATACACAAACGATGGTTTAACTTGACAATAATGATGATTGTAGATCTTATTAAAACAGAGAAATGAATTCAAATGCTTTGACTTCACAACAATCATTACTGTAGATCTTATTCAAATAGAGAAACGAATTCAAATTTAGTTCATATTGAAGCGGTAGTATATACGTTTGGAATGCACTAAAATGTTCATTTGAGTAGTAGGTTGCATGCATTATACACGTAGCGAAATATTTTAATTCAACATAACATGAATTCAAAGTTTTGAATGACATTTGTAGTGCGCATTGATTTGGTACAGTACACGTTAGGCTTGTCCGGAAATTTCAATCCGCGCCTTGTTAGCCCGAAATATTTAAGATATATCTTTGTCTCGTTGTGTTCCGACAACTCCCTCCATCTCAACCCGTGCCTTGCTATTCCGAAATTACAACGCACGCGAAAACTCCCACCTCCTGTGAAATCCCGACACGCGAAATGCCCGTGGTACCCTTGAACCAAAAGAACCGCCTCAAATCGGTGGGGGTACTTTCATAACTTACCCCACATTTCGGACAAGCGCGTCTCTAAGCCATGGTTCCCCACTGCCATCCCATCCGCCCACCAATTCGTACACCGAGGCCACGAAAACCCGCGACGAAACCCCACACCCTGCTCCATCCGCCACCCAGCCGGAGCCTCTTCCCCGACGACGGCGTCCACAACAACACCTCGACGTCCCTCATCCACCGTACTGGATGAGGATCGTCATCGATCTCATCGTCCCGCCGGCTCAGCCACCCCTTCCTCCACCTCCAAGGAGCTGCCCCGACATTCCCCTCGTCTTTCGCGCCACCTCCATTCCCACACCGCCATCTTCACCTGCACCACCGGAAGAGCATCATCATCACCGTTTCCTCGGATGAAGCTGCGGCCTAATCAGCGCCACCAAAGAGGTTGTACACTAATAGCCGCATTTTCTTCTTGATTCGATCTCACGGTGCTGCCGGTGCTCGGTCCCGAGCCGAGACAGCACGGCTCCATCCACGGCGGCGTCGCCGGCCACTTTCTCCACGGCGTCGCTCCCTCGGCGGCGACGTCCACATCAGTAGGAGCTACTGCTGCTTTGGCTCTCGCTCGCGCTGCTGCTCTGCTCTTGCTCTCGGCCCCTGCCTGGTCTGCTCTTGCTATTGCTCTTGCTCGCGCTGCTGCTCTCGCTCTTGCTCTTGCTTGCGATGCTGCTCTGATTTAGCTACACTTCAGTCGACTGAATT